>NW_011350897.1:0-6660 GCF_000735185.1 Notothenia coriiceps
ACACACACACACACACACACACACACACACACACACACACACACACACACACACACACACACACACACACACACACACACAGATTGGAACTTCACACTGGCTCAGTGTATTAAACCTTATTTACAAGCTAACAGCTATAACCATTACAGATACGGTGGCAGGGAAACCACATTAGGTTCAATGGGCCAACAGCGTGTAATCCAAAACAATAAAATGTAAATTTGTGTCAGCAGTCGCAGACACTAAAAGAAGCACACATGGCTCATCTGCAAACAGATGCACATCTCTGTGATACAACATCTTTTCACCCCTGTTCTGTCTCTTTTAAGACCTTGGCGAATCAAGGAAGGAATATTTCTCATTTCAATGGTAATCCCCTCGAAGTGTTAAGGTTCTGTGGATAAATATATTGCAGACAGTTTCCCTCACCTAACCCACAGCCCTCCCCATCCTAGTAAAACATGAGCACAGTGAAATGGCTCACAGTCGAATACAGCATGTAAGAGAACGTGTATTAATTAATACATATCCATAACTTGCCACTGCAGTTCATGTTTGTTCAATGTTTCCAGTGTCTTTCATATGGCCTTAAAGTTACCTTCAAACACATTTAACCACTTGGATTTGTCCTATGCATCTTTCAGTAACAATTAAATAACTATTCAAGTCAATAGAGTGCTGCAGGGATGACATGTTTTTAGGTTAGGCCAACCCTAAGACAGCCCAAACCACTCAATAAGCCCTGGTTCCCCTTGACAAAAACACAATAAGTGCTTTCACACCGGAGCACTTTTCCCAGTATAGTTCCGGTAGTTCCTGGGATTTTGCGTTCACACCAAAAAAATCCGGAACTAGAGCTTAGTTCATGAGAACCTTTTCACCCCCTTTTCAGTCCCTGCTAGAGAGCAGGTACTTTCATGGGAGAAAAAGGTTCCCATTTCTGTTTGGCTGGGCGAATTGCAAACCACGCTCGCGTAAAATTCCGAAAAGTTTTGTGAAGCCGCCATTGTATTTGCTGGCATTAGCATTATTAGCATTAGCATTAGCCCAGCGCACCAACGGAGAGAGACTGACTTATGGCGACACAAAAAAAAACATGGGAGCGGTGGAGTGATGAGGAGGTGTCGGCGTTCTGGCGATTTACTCGGGGGACTTCCGGCCGGGGACTTCGGGTGGCAGTATACGCCGTGAAGTTGTTTGCGGCCTGCCAGTAAACCCAAAGCAGAAGAAGTGACGTCAGTGGCTTCATTTGCCTAATCCTCCCTCAGGGACTTATTCCGGTGTGAATGCGATCTGCTCTTTAACTAAGTACTGGGAACTAAGTACGGCAAAGTACTTGGTGTGAAAGCGCCTATAGGGTACTCCCCAAAAATGTAAGAATATTGCAGAAAGATATTTGATTTCAGATCGCGGCCTCGCGGGTATTACACAACAAGGCTGTACAGGTGTATAGGGATGACCAACAACCTCTGTAGTCTCATGTAGTCACCTGTTAGTCGTTTAAAGTGGACTCACTATGATAAACATGCTTTTTACAAGTGCTTGCTTTCCTACATGTGTGTATCTGGAGTGCCTATCAACCTATAAACTGGTGGAGGCGTGTGGCGCAGTGGGTAGAGCCTTGGTGTTGGGATCAGGGGTCACAGGTTCAAACCCCACTGCAGTCAGCATGTCGTTGTGTCCCTGAGACACTTCACCCCAAATTGCTCCTGTGGGGATTGTCCACAGTATTGAGTATGTAAGTCGCTTTGGATAAAAGTGTCTAACAAGTAACATGTAATGTAATAAACTGTGAAATAATTTTTTTTGTGTGGAATGCCTAGTCATTAAACACAGGTTTCAACATTAGCTCTACTTCCTATGGCACATGCAGGCATACAAATAGGCAGCATCCCTTCTGAGTATCTTCACCAATGGCTTGAGTAGTACCTCTGCCAGGTGTGCCACATTTTTCTCCCCAGCCAATCAGAGCGCACTGGAGTTTTTTGGGAAACCGGCTTAAAGAGACAGGCGCGTTTCAAACAGGTGGGGAATACAAGTGTATTTAGATAGACATTATGATATTTGTTGTTCTAGTAGAAACCCAAATGCTGATGTAAACCGGACATTTAGCATAATATGTCCCCCCCTGTGATACAAGTATATGCTCCAAAATTCAAGGATGGGGTTATTTACTGACATATTTTATGTTGTAGAAAAAAACGTTTTAGTTTCTGCAACCACAGACCTCAAACAAGCCTATTCACAACTCGTCACAATGCAACTCAAGGAGCAAAGATGCTAACCAATTTCCCGGTTTTAAGACTGAATCCTGCAGCACACTATGTCCTACCAGACATTACAATACAGTGGCAAACTACTGGCTTTACTTTATTTTTCCAGTTGCTTTCATCGCATATCCGTTTATTACAAGGAGTCAAAAGTCAGGAGTTGGATTCAAACTGACGTCACACAAATGCACGGTATGCTCATTCCCCTGCTGAGCCAGCAGGATGCCTGGGGCCGCTGTACTTTCTCCATGACAATACTGTGGAGAGGTGCAGGAGTGGGGGGGGGGAATCTGTGAATCTGTTCCAGCAGGAAGCACTTCACTGAGTGTGCTGACTTGTTATGACTGACCGTGTATGGAGGAGGATTTGACGTACAAGGGTTCAGATTTACTTCAATTAAAATGAATAGCTCCACTCAAATCTTCACCGTGAAGACACAGGATGTTCTAAATTGTCTTAAAAGCTCTACTTTCTGATTTATATAAAAAGATTCACCACCTTTTTTTCTTTAGTAATGGCCTCCCTGATGATCCAAGGACCATTTTCTCTCTCAGATTTGCAGATAGTTTTATTTTGTAATGATATTGATTGTTTCTTTTAGATTATTTATGTGTCCTGTTTGATTCAGGAGGCTTTTAATAAATACATTACCATATGGAAGCGTACACTTACCTTTACAGGAGCGCTTCAGGAGTAGATGGCATTCTTCATCAGCTTATTCTGAAACATAGTCAAGGTGAAGGACGAGCAAATGTAAGATCGTCAGTTGACAAGCTATATGATAATCAAAACAGACATGCAGAAAAGTTTCCAGGACTTTGCAAACACTAAAACAAGCTCTGTCCTTGCAAGCCCTCACTTTGTTGCCACTCTGTTGTGTGATATGCAGAAGGAAGCGGAGGTAAACTCGGTGGTGTTTGTGAGGCAGTTCTGTCTGCTGCTCCCGAGTGATCATTATTTGATCTTGTTTGGTTCATTATTCATCTTGAGGGAGCTGCTTGTGACTTGTGGATAAATGCCATATGAAAGGCATTGTGCGCCGAGGATGCATCCTCACTTTTATCCCGGCTTCCAAAACAGATCAATTAGTAAAACTAAACAGTAAATTATTAATCACGTTGCTTTGTGTCCCCGTTCCATCACCGGAAGAAAACAGTTCATTAGAGGCAGAGAAGCAAAGGGGGGTGGAGGAGGAGGGGAGGCTGTGATTGAGAGGGGCTTTAAACCGAGCTGATGCTGTGTGAACATTTGAAGAAAAAAGAGGGAAGAATTATCAAGCGTGTCCATCATTCCAGGTAACTTTCAACCCCCCCCCCCTCAATCTCCCAGGTCCCCCTTAAAGTGACGTGCACTCATAAAATGGGGTCAAGCAGTGGAGGAGTTCAATGTCACAGCCATCGTATACGTTGCCCGTCGGGGTGCGCGTGTGATTAAAATAACACAGGGATGTTTCATGTCATGGCGAGCAATCAGACCATATTTGCAAAAATATTCAGATCAGATGAATTTTAATGAGGTGTACACTCGAGGGGGATAGGGCGCTGGGGATAGAGGCTGGAAGCAGAAGACAGCAAGGTACATAAACTTTATTTCCACCTTCTACCCTTAGATGTAATGAAAAAAAAAAAAAAGAGACAGATTCACAAATTCAGGGGTCCACTCAGTGTTCAGATTGCTCTGCTGTTCTGAGTTGGGCAATTTGAATAAATTATTTTCATATAAGAAAGGGAAAAAAATCGCTCAGTGGGGTTCATTTTGTGAGAAATTATATTTTCGCAGGAAAGGTTAATTTTGAAGGGAGCTTGAATGACTGGAAACTGGGGGGCTGCAGAGCGAGGGAAGGTAGAGGTGCAGAGAGAAAGAGAAATAGAGGGTGGGGGGGGGCGGGAGCAACACGAGGAGCATTGGGCGTCGAGGAAGAGAAGGGATGGAGGGAGGGAGGCAGTTATTAAAAGCGATTGCATTGCCTCCCGGATGTCTCAGGAGAGCGGAATCAGTGGAGATGTTAAACCTTGCTTGACACCCCAGTTGGATAATTGTGGGTGTGGGAGCTAATCAGCGGAAGATGTCTCCTCAATTTAAATCTTGTCAGTTAGTGAAGATTAGGCCCTCCTGTCCCGGCCACCATTAGCTTTGTTGCATGTCAATGCGCCGGTGAGGGCGTCCGCTTGGTCCGGCTGCAAGGGTAAAAAGGCGAACGTGACGGGAAAAAAAGGTGCAGATTTATTCCTGCTAAAACCAGAATGGCATTTTCAACAAAACCCATATGAGGGTGGGGAGAAAGGGGAATTTATGCAGGCTTTTTGAAAATGTATTTGTTACTACTGACCTAACAGGGGGACGCTGTGGAATAAGAAATGTAGAGCAGGGATGTGCTCCAGATTTTTCTGGGGTAGTTAAAGATGAACACAAACTACAGGCCAGGGAAATTAGTGCTTAAAATACAAGGAAATTATTTTGGTTATGCACGGACCAATCAGTCATTAAATGTATAACCACACTCTACACATGTGTTCAAATTTATGTGATGAATGTGGGCTGTAGGATATCATAGGATGCTGATGTTAAGGTTATTAAAAGGCTAATAACCTGTGATAGTGCGATCTCATTAACAAAAAGGCAGGGGTATAATTTAACCCCTAAAAGGAATGGATAATTCAGAAAATGCATTGTAGTGGATTTTTACAGCTTCAGTCTGGCTGCCTGCAGGCCATGGCTTCGCATCCCACAACCCCCCCCGCTCCACCCTCCACCATGGTAAATATTTGTAACAGATTTTTTCTTGCAGGACAATGGCTCCTTTCACTACAGCATGTCCCGTAACCTCTCAGCGAAGGCGAGGTCAGGGCAAATAAACAGGGCGGCCATGCCAAGCTGTGCGGCTGCACTGGTTCCTGGGCCGGGCCCTCTGCATACCGGGTCCTCTGCTCTCTGCGCCGAGCCACCGGGCCCTGAGTGCTGACAGATGTTCCAGAAAAGGGAGAGGGGAGCTTTTTACTTCCTTTCACTTCACTGTTTTCTGCACATTTCTTACCTCAGTCTGAGTGTTCCCGTCACAGCCTTCGACACCTCAGGACACCTACAAGACAAACCATGAAAAATAAATAGGAAAATCCTCATAACTGACTCAGGATGATCCACTGTGAGTAACCTGTGACTGGTTATAATTAGCAGGTATTTCTTCTTGCACTATTTTATTGTTTTTTAAATTACTTGTATTGTTTTATGTGTTATATATATTAGGTTACATTGTTTGAGGAGCATTTGAATCTTGAATCTTAAATCAGTTCAACAGCCATGCAGCCTGGGGTCAAGAGCCCCTGACTGTGTGTGTGTGTGTGTGTGTGTGTGTGTGTGTGTGTGTGTGTGTGTGTGTGTGTGTGTGTGCGTTTCATGTTCTTTCTCAGGCACATTTAAAACTCTATAATTTGTGGGCTTGTCTACAGGTATTTATGTGTCGCAGAAATCCTGATGTTTCAACAGCAGGGGCTCCAAACCCCCGGATAACTTCCTTTCTCTCAGAGCTGTTAATACCAGCAGCATCAGAGAGTGGAGTTACCGCCGGTTACCGCAAGGTGTGACGACTTCAAGGCCCCCGTTCAGGCCCGAGGCGGCAGACGGTAAACAGTTGTTACTGGCTGTTTTTCGGCAGAGCCCCGACAAAGCCTCTCTGTGTGAGAAACAACAGCTACAGCTGGGCTGAGCAGAGTGAGACATCGATCCGAGAGATGTTCCTTTACTCCCCTCCGAGCGCTCGTCTGGCAGTCAGCAGGAGCAGCGGCGCATGCCAGAGCTGGGCACTGCAACAAAAAAAAAAAAGAATATCCCTCGTAACCAGTCGTTTAATCTGCTGCTGAGTCTAGAAACCTTATATTAAAGGGAAAAAAGATAAGGGATAACAAAAAATATCCGTCAGCAGTCTGTAAGATTTAATTCTAATCGAGGTTAAAAGGCAACATTAGGAATAATTTACTTAAAGGCAGTATTGATTTAAATACACTTTATACACTGATTGTTTGACATTTTATAATTTGGTGTGTTACCCACAAACTGATTAAGAAAAATGTAGGCATCATTTAACTAAAGAGCACCACTTGACAAACACATATATCTTTTAAAATCTATTTATGCGTGGAGTATTCTCGTGAAATCACATTGGCCATGAAGGGCCCCGTTAAAAGTATCAAAGAGGGCAGACAAGAGACTGGCGTTTAATCTAATCTACGTTCTAATAGTTGGGGAGACATTAATTATTGATAAGGCCGGCAATTGATTGGTTAATAAGATAATGTAATTGAGAAATGAAAATCATCAGAGTCGAGTGTGTGTGTGTGTGTGTTTCGGCTCCGATCTGAGTCGCATGGGGGGTGTGTGTGTGTGTGTGTGTGTG
>NW_011350898.1:0-2866 GCF_000735185.1 Notothenia coriiceps
AAAAAAAGTAATATATTACATATTACTTTAAAAAAAAAAAGTAATATATTACACTACTTCGTTACTGTCTACATAAAGTAACTCGTTACTTTACTCGTTACTTTGCTCGTTACTTTACTCGCAGGGCCGGCCCACCCCTCCCTACAGGCAGATCACGCAGACTGCGGCGCAACTACAGTGTAAGCGCGCCACAGTTTTGCCTCTGCGAGACTCCACTTGCACCCCCAATTACTATTGCATTAAGGAAGACATAACACAAGTCTTTCTTTTGATATGCTCTTTAATAAAATAGGCTACCAGCCTACCACAACAAGCTAACAGTCTGTGAAACGTAAAGACACTAATTAATTAAACCAGTTCAAGACGCATTATTCTTATTCTTATCATTCTTTATGAGCGCAGTAACGGTAAGGTATCTAATTACTTATTTATTTAGTTTTCCATAACTTAGTAACAGAGATGGTCAAACTAAAGTGGTAGAGACATGGCAGAATTCCTACAATGAAGCGGGAGATTGAACTGTTCAGCCGTGAGAGGGCAATCAAGAAAAGAGAGCGAGCGGCCCCGTTGAGGAAGTTTACAGATGAAAAGACTCAGCCATGTTTATGCAGCACTGCACGTGGAGATGTGGACGTGCAAATTGCGCAGATTACGTAGGCCTATACAAACCTGCGGCGGAAACCCCTCGTCTGTCAGTGAGTGTGATTATTTTATAAAAGTAACGAAGTAACGCGTGTCGGGGCAATGTTAGTAACTTATGATTACTGAATTATAAAAGTAACGCGTTACACTACTCCGTTACCGACAAAAGTAATATATCACAGTACACCCAACTCTGCCATTAACAAATGATTCATCAATACAGTACCCCCCAGTCTGTTTACTAGTAACAATTATTCAATCACAGTCACTCAGGAACTCCTCATTAACTATCTAGTCATTCCTTATCCACTACTCAGTAACTAAGCAAATTTTGTGTACCTTATTGTAAAGTGTTACCCAAACTTCAAATTTGGCCATCTCTAAGGATCAGTACTTCATTGGTATTGTTACATCTCCATCAGAGCTGTACTATATATGTTACTGCATAAGAAAACCAAGTGCTTCCAACTGCTGTTGCGCTTCACATTTAACCAATATTATATAGAGTGGCTTTTATGGTGACGCTCAATACATTTTGCAATTTTTCCTTTGTCAGCAAATGACAGATAATGCAACGGAGCATGGAACATGAAGAAAGTGCCACAGTGAGGCTTTGGATGAGGAGCTGCAGGCATCAGGCTGTCACTGTGATACCAGCACAGCTCCATGTCGTGAAAGGTAAACAACACCTCTTACAATGCTGTTGTTCGGCAAAGAGTGAAAAAGAAAAAAGGACCAATAGAGTCTCATTGCAGTGACATGTGGCAGAGCTGCTGGGCCTGCTTTATGTGTCAGACAGACTCAGGAGAGTTTCCCTTTGATGAATGGAAACCACTGACCATGTCCTCACTCCAATATTTCCAGCAGGTCACTGCGCTCTCTGGAAACTCTTCACTTCTCATTACACGCTGCACAGGATAATGCCTCATTTATCACACATTTGTTCTAAAACATGACAAGTGGGCCTTAAGTTACTTGGTTATTGCATTTTCTTCAGTCTGGGGGGGTCCGAAAACCAGTCAGTATCTGGTGTGAGGGTTAGGATTAGGGTTAGGGTAATGTTGTGAATCGAGTGGCCTGTGTTCATCGTCCATAACATACGCCTGCCCATACCATAACCCCACCACCACCATGGGCCACTCGATTCGCAAGATTACCCTAACCCTAATCCTAACCCTCACACCAGATACTGACTGGTTTTCGGACCCCCCCAGACCCCCCCAATAAAGCAAAACTGCACGTTTCAGAGTGGCCTTTTATTGTGGCCAGCCTAAGGCACACCTGTGCAATAATCATGCTGTCTAATCAGCATCTTGATATGCCACACCTGTGAGGTGGGATGGATTATCTCGGCAAAGGAGAAGTGCTCACTATCACAGATTTTTCAGATTTATGAACAATATTTGAAAGAAACAGTTATTTTGTGTATATAGAAAATGTTTTAGATCTTTGAGTTCATCTCATGAAAAATGGGAGCAAAAACAAAAGTGTTGCATTTATATTTTTGTTCAGTGTAAATATGACAGCTTCTTGATGGGCCGTACCTCTGCTTTATAATTATTATATAATCATATAGAAAGATTTTTTTCCGATCCAGCCTGGGGGTCGAAGCACATTTCTGTTGTGAGCAAACAGTGATGCTGCTCTTCTGTATAAGTATAAGTCTGTGATGTCGTTTGACCCAAAAACACTTTTGTCCCAATGACTACCATTGTGAAAGAGAAATCTGTATTTATACAGAAAACAAATGAACTTATGAGCTACATGAACTACCTAGTGAGACAACTTGAATATACCTTTTTTTAAATCAATATTAAATATTAAAGTTGTAAAATGATAAAAGCCTAATCCAGAGTTATTTTCCGTCTCCATTCATTTGACTAAACCAAGAGCAGACATGATGCAGATTATTGGAGGTGGGGTCTTAAGAAAAACACAAATGTGCATGCTCCATGGGCCCAGATGTCCGGATGAAGTTATTTTATCTTTTTTTTAATACATGCTACACTGAGTCCAGTTCTCTTTATAAATCCATGAGTCCGGAGCTCTGCGTTCTCTGTTTCCACACTCTTGACATTTTTGTATTTCAGTCAGACAACTCACGTGTTTCTTAATATGTTTATTAGAAGCAGCAGCGTCTAGGCTCGGGCCTCATCACTCCACAGATTCACAAAGAACATTGAGTGATGATTAGATAACTATCCCCCGAGCCTACAGGTGGAAG
>NW_011350899.1:0-2500 GCF_000735185.1 Notothenia coriiceps
TAGTTAATGAGATAGTCGGACCGACAAAAAACAAAAATCGTCCGTTTGGTTTTTTATTTTAAAAAAGTTCTTACGTTTTCGGGGGGGTGGGGGGAGGCCCTTTTTCTAGTTTAGAGCAATAGCCCCTCCAAATGTCTGTGCACGTCCCTGCTGTGTATTCACACTCCAGGTAGCTCCAGTGAAATGTACTGTATTGGCAAATCCTTCTGACAGGAAGTAAAAGAGAGAGCATCTTCACAAAGTTATATTCAGCAACTGTGCTACAGATGCATTTAAGATATAAAATTTTTTATAATCAACTTTTAAGTAGAGCCAAAAGCCAGCAAAAAAAGATCCAAAAACAAGATTCAAAGATTCGAAGGCTTTAATGTCAGAAGCACAGGTACAGTGTAGAAATGGCAATGAGAATCTTATGACCCGAGCTCCTCCAACAATGCAACATAGTACAGTATATATAAGACATAAAACAAAACCACAAATTAAAAAATTAAATAGAATAAAAATAGTGCAAGAAGAAACAGAGTAGAGTATAAGATAATGTTGCAATAAGCCGAATAATGCAGAGAATGTTGTAAGGAAACAGAAGGCCTTACGGGAAAAAAGGAGATGCAAGCAGTTCCCACATAAAAGGTAGATGATGCTTCAATCAGCAGGGAGGATAATCTCAGGTATTCTCTCTGAAAACTCTTAAACCTGAACAAACCAACTTGAAACATTTGCCACTGTAAGAGGAACGTCTTTTAAACGCTTCCTCCTGCTGTATGCCAGTTTGTGTTTTTTACCCAGGCTCACACAGACTAAAGCATCAGATCCAGAATGACTCAGACAGGGAATTGAATAAATGACTCAGCATGTTTGGGTGATTATTTAGCCAATCCTCTGATGAATCAACATTGTGATCAATAACAAGAGTGAGACAAGCCAAACAAGGAACCCAGTTGGGTGGCTTTTGAATCCCTCATCCCATAAATACCCAGATGTTTTACACATTGGTGGCTGCATAGCACAAATTGTATTTCTGTTGTTCTCAGATGACTTCTTCAAATGTTGCATGTCACCAACCCCCACCCACCCCCCCTGTGACCCTTCCACATTAATCCAACAGATTGAGCACAAATGACCCAGATTGAGTTTTCCGCTGTAGGGCAGCTCTCTGCACGCAAAGAACATTTAGGGTAAAGACTTAAAGTGATAAAGAGAGAGAGTCGAGCAGATCTTTCCTCTGTTCTGACTGCTTTCAGGGTTCCCTGATCTCCTCATTCTGTCATCATGTCACCTCAGTCTGCTCACTGAATGTGCCACTTCAACTTTATTAACGGAAAAATCTACTTTCAGATCTACCGACTCAACTGCCACTTCAGCTTCTCATTATTGTAGACATTATTTTTTATTTACTTTAAAAATGTACATGTTACATGATTACTTTTCGCAAATTTTGGATGACCTCTATATCAAATTCAATGCGGATAAATACAAGAGAAAATAAAAATCAATAGGATGTTTTTAACTTGTGTATCATGTGAAGCAACAGAACAATGTGAACTTAGAAAAAGAAGAAACCAAGATATTTAGGATAAAACATGTGTTTTTTGTTTTATACAGTAGGCTACTATATCAGGTTTCCATTTCATGCATTTAAAAATATATTTAATAAAAAGAAGAAAAAATACCCTAAAAGAAAAAATAAAAATAAAATCCAGGCAGTATTCTAACATTAATATATTGATCAATATTTAAAAGTGTATTGCAATACTACTTGTATTTATGTGTGTGTGTGTGTGTGTGTGTGTGTGTGTGTGTGTGTGTGTGTGTGTGTGTGTGTGTGTGTGTGTGTGTGTGATGAGAGGAGACCTGAGCCAATCCTCGCAGCGGCTCCGGGAGGCCGGCAGCCCGCCCTCTGCTGCCCGCAGAAACACGTCAGGCAGTGGCTCGCTCAGGAAATTCAAACCGAGAGGCGTCCGCCACACACACGCATCTTCCCGCTCCAAGGTCACCGAGCCTGCACAGGACACACACACCGCCATTCCCCGCAGGTAAAGTAACATTTATCCTGTTTATCGATGCCGCGGTTCGGACGGATTTACCCGGCTGAGTGCCGCGCGGAGGAGAACATGGTCGGCATGAATTAACCTGAGAGAGGCTCCGGCTGAGCGGCTTCTGTAGTGCGTTCAGGGGGCTTTGAGAGGTTTAAATCCCTCTCTGCGTCGTCAATTTAAACAACATTTAATTTTAAAGCCACTTTGACTGCTTGCGGTGCCCGGGTTGGCCCGTGTAGGCCCTGCGTTAGACTGGCTTTATCCGGTCCCTGTCCTTCAGCAGCATCATGAGGCTGCGGGGAGGTGACACTGCTGCTAAAAGAGGGGCTTCACACAGACAGGACGGGGAGGGGGTTATCATCCCAGGATGTGAAGAGGGTAGCGTTCCCACAAGGTTATGATGTTTTAGCTGGGGGAGCTTTACCATTAATTATGACTAGTTTTGTATGGAAATGCCTCAGTGC
>NW_011350900.1:0-1877 GCF_000735185.1 Notothenia coriiceps
TTAGAAATGTAATGGCTATGTAGTAGATTAGATTAGAACCTTCATTATCCTAAACTGCTGGGACATTTCCCTAAAGCCAATACCTTTTATATTTTCTACTCTTCACTTACTTGTCAGCATAGGTCGGCATTGATGTACAGAGCCGACAGAAGACCTGGTTTATATTGGCATCATATTGAGAGGTGCAGTGACGCGTCCTAAAACCAGGAAGTAAGCTGCTCCTTCCCTCGACAAAAAGCAATGGGATTTCTCAAAAGGGTTTTGGAAAATAGCTGGAAATAAGATCTGTGGAAAACAAACCTGTCTGATAAATGCACGTTTTGTTCAGCAGGATAATCTCCACATGTCTACCCTACTTTTATAATTTTCTAATCATAAATGTAATCGATAGATTATAAAAGGGTTTTAGGACGCGTCACTGCACACTAGAAGCCAACTCCATCGATCAAGCTGGCTGAAACGTTCTCTCCCTCTTCTTCTCATACTCCCTGTCACTCTCCTTTAACTCCTCCGGTGACTTTCTTTTATTTGAAGATTGTTTTTTGCCCGGCGCTTGGCCGGTTACCGCTGGTATTAAAAACATTTTGGCGAATGGTTAGGTGGCGCGATAGTCTGTTTGTTTGCATGTTGTTTTACATAACCATACATATGCATAACCACAGTAAGAGAAATTAAAATGGGGAAATAAATACAATGTGGTTAAACATTTTTAGTGTGATCAGAAAATCGATCATATAGCCCAATTTAACAAATTACACATTTGTCAAAGGGGGCTTTTATTGTGATTTTTCTGTATAAATCAGCAGGTGTAGATATTTATGTAAGAAAGGGAGCTCTGTGGATAATCCAGCTTTTGGTAAAACCTTCATGAGGTGTTAATAAATGTGTTTTCCCGTCAGATAAAGACGAGTGTCGGATCGGAGCCAGTAAGATCTGCGGGCCTCACACCGACTGCCACAACACGCAAGGCAGCTACGACTGCACCTGTCTGAGCGGATTCACCCCCTCCAACAACATGGACGTCTTCATCCCCAACGACGGCACGCACTGCCAGGGTGAGCTTTCCTGTTGTTTAGTTTATGTTTATTTGTTTATAGTGTTGCGGACAGTCCCCATTGATCAACTGTCACAAAGAACAGTAAATTACATACTGTATATACAATATTGCTAATTTCCAGCTGTTGTCCCCGGCCTTTTTAAAATCACAATATATCAACAGCATTAGTTATAAAGAAAGGATGAAAGACAAGTAGATTTTGTCTTTTTTATAACGAGAGCTCACTGCTCCATAGCTTCTCTTTGGTTAACTGTACATTTATAATTAATTTAATATTCCATGCCTTACACACTTAATGTAAATAGTACCCTGCTTTACATTAGGCGCGTTCACACCGGAGTACTTTTCCCTTTTAGTTCAGGTACTTTCCTGGGGAGGAAAAAGTTCCAATTTCTGATTGGCTGGGCGAATTGCAAACCATGCCCCGTAGGCAAGGCAAGGCAAGTTTATTTATATAGCACCGTATAACTCTGAAAAGTTTTGTGAAGCTGCCATTGTATTTGCTGGCCTTAGCATTATTAGCATTAGCATTAGCCCACCAACGGAGAGAGACTAACTTATGGCAACACAAAAGAAAACATGGGCGCGGTGGAGATGAGGAGGTGTCGGCGTTCTGGCGATTTACTCGGAAGGCTTCAGTAGAAGCTGCTGGGAGTCCCAGCAGCTTCTACTGAAACCAGTCCCTAACTCCGGGGACTTCCGGCCGGGGACTTCGGGTGGCAGTATACGCCGTGAAGTTGTTTGCAGCCTGCCAGTAAACCCAAAGCAGAAGAAGAAGAAGAAGTGACGTCAGCGGCTTCATTTGCCTAATCCACCCCAC
>NW_011350901.1:0-4616 GCF_000735185.1 Notothenia coriiceps
GTAGTCGATTTGTTACACAGTGAATTAAAGACCGATTTGAAAAATTGAAATTGGAATTCCAAAATAGATCGAGAAAATAGCCTTGTTACAAAAAATCAGGCCATTTGCACCAACACAACCGAAGTTATTGCAAAATGAAAAGTGACCCATATGGACAAAAACGTCCACAGTGATACCGGAGGGTTAAAAAATAATTTTTGATTATGGAGACTGTAACGAATATTCGAAAAATCGCTGGCATCCCTAGAAGCAAGCATGCCATTCAAACCTGCTAGCGGGTTGTGTGTTTAGGGGGCTAACGCAGCACAGAACTGAAGTGTTACAGATTTAATAAGAACACGCATGCTTGCAGGAATTTTATAGCACAAACTAAGACGATTAAAAATGAGTGTTGCGATACGGCTGCTATACGTTTTATAAACCACCAGATGTCACTGTGTTTGGCACTTTGAGAAACCCTGAGTTTTTCTAACCTTTTGCCGACTACAACGAGAGAAGTGAGAGTTGTGGGAGGACTTTGCCCGGCTTCAATACACTCTGATAGGCTGTCATTATTTGAACAGTGTTATAGAGTAAACAGACAGAGTATGGCATTCTGTCAGTCCCACAGTATAAGTGTAGTGTGTGAGAATGGTACCTCATTAACAACGTGCTGCAGGGAGCCCTCGGCAGCTTTCTGCTGACCTCCCAGAACCTGGAGAACAGAACAAACCTCAGAACCATCCACATCACAGTATGTTGTAATGGCACAAACAATTAATCAGACTAAAAACTCTTACCTGAAGTGTGCCTTCTTCCTGACATTTCTGTAAGAAACTAGAGGTTAATATGATACAACTGAAGGATTCATAAGGATCTGAATAAATACTTTACATTAAGAAATTAGTTTAATCTTCTTAATTTAATAACATTAAATGAAATCCATTTATCAGGCATCATTCAGGATGTTCAGATATCAGTTTGCTGCATATAAATCCTGATTTAAATTAGATGAGCGGTTAACATCAACCTACACACATCGAGTCTAATCAGTTTATAAATGATGCAAAAAAAAGCCTAATTAATAAATGTGGAACAGCCTCACTTGAAATAAAGATTAAAAGTATTAAAGACCCATCTTTTAAAAATTGTATTTAAAAATTGGGCTAATTAGGCTTTATTGTCGCACTTTGGGCTTCTTCCTTGAATGAAAGGTGCTATACAAAAAAGTGTTGTATTATTACAGGGTATATGCAGGAATCCTGAAGTCAAATGTAATACCTTTTAAGACCCTTTCCATACATTTTAAGACCTCATCGCAACTTTGAGTTCTAACCGGTTACATTGGCGACACACTTTACCTCACATTTACTACCGTAATTTTCGGACTATAAGGCGCACCTGAATATAAGCCGCAGCAGCGGCATACCACTCTCGGTTCCACTTTTACTTTTGCGCGCTACCCGTCTCACTCTTTTCCGGCCTCCAGCTTTTCCTGCTGGAACCCGCCGCTTAAAGGTGGGGGTCCGCGGACCGGCCATAGAGCCCATAGAGTTAAAGGTGGTGGACTGTAACCTGTAAAATCCATAGATTTAGGAGGTCCCCTAGTGGCCGTTAGCTGTAAAAATCCATAGATTAGCCGCACCGTTATATAAGCCGCAGCGTCGAAAAATGGGGAAAAAGGCGCAGCTTATAGTCCGAAAATTACGGTATATTGATTGTAAGATAGCACAACTAAACAGAGTGCAGACAGACTACTGAAGCCTCCTTTCCACATGAACTTCAACCTCTCTGTGAAGGTCAGGTTTAATGCAGTATGCTGCTTTGTTGCTTCTGTACTCTGTGCTCTTTCATTCCAGTAAAACTCCTCAGAAACCATTAGAAACCAGTATTTGACCAATAAACAAAACAATTGACAAAACTTTGAACTATGAAATATGTTAAACTTTGGTGAGCTTCAGCGGGGTAATGCCATATAGGAGCTCCCTCACAAATACCCAGGGGTTAAATTGGGCCGGGCTGTCCGGGGCATAGGACGATGCTCTGACGTCATCACCCTCACACATTTGTCATATGTTTACAAAAAACGATATATATGGTAAGACTTTTCTCGTTCTTAATATAGACTATATTTAGGGTCGATATGTGTTTACTTTAAAATAGCAGATCTCTGTGACCGGATATAGTTTGGCTTTGTGAACATGTGTCTCTTCCTTGGAGGAGCAGCATCGCCCGGACTCCGCTGCTCCTCCGCTGCTCCTCCGCAGCTCCTCCGCGGCTCCTCCGTGCAGAGAGCCTGCACTGCAGCGGTGTGTGTCAGCGACGTGCAGTCAGGGGAGGCACGGATTGGCCATCAGGAGAGTCGGGACTTAAACGCCACGGCTTTCTGGCTAGAACTTAGCATGTGGGACCGGACAGCTTTGATCCCCATCGACAGACTCTCTTCTCTCGATGGGGACAGAAGAGAGCGGAGTGGCGCGCTATGCATGGGGCCGCCTTGAGGGAGTTTCCCGACATGTCGTTTCAGTAAATTAAAGGGTGTTTCATGTTGTCGTTGCTGTGGACCTTCTTAATACCTTGGAAAATGCTGTTTAATACTTTTTAATAGCCTTAATTTTCGCTAAATTGATTTATCAGCTTTTAATACTTTTTAAGACACCCTGTATTACCATTACTGTATCCTTACTTCTATCTGAGGAACCAGCTAAATGTGTGCTACAGTACGATGTATTCAGTCCTACCTGCAGTACTCTGCTGTGCACTATGGTTCCGATGGAGCCGGCACAGAGCCTGGGACCGAGCCCTTTGAACAGTCCTGCTTTCCCATCAATCTTGATGATGTGTTTAGCTGAAAGTCAAAAAATACACAAAAGTTGGAAAATTACCTTCTCAAAACAGTAGACCACAAATACATAGTTACGGATTTTAGAAAGGATTCATATAATATTAGTTATCTTTTTGTACGTGAAAATGTGTCGCTGTAATGTAGGCAGCAGTCAAGTACAAATAAATACATCTTTCCGAGTGGGACTGGTTCTTTGGAGTATCTTTAGAGGTAGTTTGACAGAATAAATAAAAAAACAAAGCTGTATTCGTCAGATCTCCACAGCAACAAGCTGTTGGGTCCTGCAGCATCTGAACCAAACCACCAGACTCAGGGACAGTTTCTGTTCAATTCCTTAGCTCTGTGAAGTGTCACCACTTACGCATATTAATAATATGCTGGTTATTTGTGTATCTGTTTGTCCCTCATATCCACTGATTTATATATTGTTACAGTTAACAGTATTTATTATACCGTACCGTTTATATGTACACACGTTTCAAATTACTTGAACCATTTTGCTATGGCACTATTTTTATATCTTTAACTGTTATGTTAAGTGTGTATTGCGTACATAGAAAGTAAGCCTGCAAACGATATTTATCGAGTATATGACAAATAAAAACGTTTAAACCTTTGAACTTTAAGACGGTTTCAGCAGATGATGTTTAACTCTCTCAATAAGCCACTTGAGGACACAAGTAACATTGATTTTAAAACCCCCTTTATTACTAATGCATTTGCTTAAATAAATAAGCCAACAAAAGGCAAAGAAGAAGTACACTGTTATCAAGTGTTCTATGGAGGATAAAATGCACTCGACCTCAGGGGATGATTCATTTCTGCAAGAAACATTAGCTGAATAGCACTTTGTTTACTTGTATGAAAAATCACAGCCAGGGTACCTTAATGGAAATTGAAACACGGGGGAATAGTGTGCTCTCATCAGTGTTTTAAATGTCTCCTATTAGGCTATTTTTAGGCATATATTATGAGTCTCAAATATATAAAAATCATGTCTATGATGTGTTTTGCTCAAAATACCAAACAGATCATGCATTTTAGACATCGTGATTTACGTCATATCAGCAGCAATTCTGGATCAGCTCCGTTGTACCCCCGTTTTTAGAGATTTGGGTACGGCTTTAGTAGAAGCTGCTGGGACTCCCAGCAGCTTCGACTGAAGCCTTCCGAGTAAATCGCCAGAACACCGACATCAATCCACTGCTCCCACCTTTTTTTTTGTGTTGCCATAAGTTAGGCCCCGGCCACACGAGGACGCATACGGCTAAACGCATAGGATTAACGCAAACGCAAAAAAGCTTCCGTCCACACACAATGTTAACCGGAGAGTGTTTGTCCACACGAGACAGCTCCGTTTAGCTCCAACCGCTGGAGAAGCTGCAGTACATATGCAGGAGCCTGTACGTGGCGCTGTAACTTCCTCCACAAAAGCAGCGAAGAAGCATGGTTGTCATGGTTGCCCTTCTTCTGTTTATTCTCTGCGGTGGGGGCCGAGGGAACCGGGCAGAGTTTTTCGCCAGTCAACGTGTATTAGTTTAAATCTTCCGGACAAAATTTTAAAGTGCCGGTCTTTGCTATTTATTGAGCTTTAAAACAAATGAATAACGAATGTAATAATAAAATACACGGAGCCTCTGTTTTTCCTCCCTCTCTTCTGACAGCGTCAGTCTCTGTCTCATGCAGCAGCTGATCCAGTAATGAGTGACCCGACAGTAAAAATAAACATATTTATAACTAGTTTAGGTAGTTTGAGAGGTAATTAAAATAGCTAAGGGTGATGATCTGACTT
>NW_011350902.1:0-598 GCF_000735185.1 Notothenia coriiceps
ACACACACACACACACACACACACACACACACACACACACACACACACACACACACACACACACATACACTTCCCGCCTCATTCTGTTTTCATTTACTCGTTCGTTATCTGACCAGCTTCAATCTTGTAGGCTACTCACTTCGTTTCTTGTAGCCCTCGAAAGGGTTTTGGAGGTTGATGCCTCGGTGAACGTGAGTTGTTTGGCTTTCTTGTCCGCAGCAGCAGAAAGCATTTTCGAATGTTTGAATGAATCAAAGTGGGTCGTCACCGTCGATTTTCTCTTATGCTCCAACACACAGTTGCACGGGGTGCAGAATAGTTTCCCCCCACTTTTTGCCCGGTCTTTAGTAGAAATGTTCGTCGGTAAATGAGATGGATTAGATTTTTCATCTGGTGTTTTCTCTATCGTGTGAGTCTCCACACGTTCACTCTATACAGTGTTGTTTACATTCTGTGATGCGCGAACTGATGACGTCACGTCAAGAGTCAACTTTTTTTCTCAACTTTGTATGGAAAAATGCGGAGATTATGCGGCCTTTTGATAAATATGCGGCCTTTTAAAAATATGCGCCATTTTGCTGATTATGCGGTAAATTCT
>NW_011350903.1:0-1376 GCF_000735185.1 Notothenia coriiceps
ACCTCATTTAGGATCGTTGAGTCCCTCAGGACGTACACGTACACACACACACACACACACACACACACACAGTCACACAGTCACACACAGTCACACACACGCAGACAGTCACACAGTCACACACACACACACACACACACAGAACAAACCACAGTCACACTGAATATCTCTCACACACACTTGTTCTTCAATCTGCACCCTTGCTTTTGAAGTGTTGCCCCGCGTTAGCCTCTGACCCCGTCAACAGGCGTTACAAATAACACCAATATCACTTTCCTGATATTCTAAAGTAAATCAATCCAAACAAATGAAGCCCCAGATTCCTCAGTGACCAAATGAAGCTGCTCACTTTACAAAGAGAGAAATGAAACGGGGATGCTTTCTGCTTTCTGCTGACTCATCATGTCTTAATGAGCTAACGTTATTAAGGAGGGGTTGGTGTTTGAAGCAAGCAGATTGTTCATCAGCACAAAGTCGAGCAGCGTGAAGACGATCAAACCCCCATCAGCTCCAACGTACTCTGGGTTCAGTCACTAAATGGCTCAAACTGCAGCAAGTATTTCCATGTCCTGCTTCTTCCTATCAACTATTTTTAACTAGATTTCAATAGTATTATATTCTCAATTGGGATTAATGCATCAGAATAAATATATTATCTTATGTTGATATCTGGGGGGGAAATTCAAAAGCTGTATATAAAGTAATATATGTGAAATGAACCCCGCTGAGGAACATAGTAATTACATTTGAATAATACTAAATGTTCTGCATCACTGGGACTTTGATGGATCCGTCTGAATGCCTGAACTTGAACCCAACATGCAGAGTTTGGGCTTTGATGGATCCGTCTGAATGCCTGTACTTGAACCCAACATGCAGAGTTTGGGCTTTGATGGATCCATCTGAATGCCTGTACTTGAACCCAACATGCAGAGTTTGGGCTTTGATGGATCCGTCTGAATGCCTGAACTTGAACCCAACATGCAGAGTTTGGGCTTTCGAGGAAGCAGGGGGATCTAAAGTCGGCCTGCTGAGTTTGAAATGTTTAGCCTGCTCTACTTGTGGTTCTATAAATGTCTGAGCGCCGGCTTTAGCTGATAACCTTATCTCCGCTGAGCATCCTGAACACAAACCGCTGCAGAGGAATTCAAACCAGACGGCGTGAGAAGATGCATGAGGGTGGAGACTATCAGGGTTTATTCTGCAGATTCACCCGTCAGATGTTAAAGTGATGCCAGAGAGCAGTTTGAGAACATCGATACCTTTTGACCGGACTCACAGAGACACCTGCTGCTGTCCTCTGATCACGTATTCACTGCAGACTGAACCTTTTGACCGGACTCACAGAGACACCTGCTGCTGTCCTCTGATCACGT
>NW_011350904.1:0-3991 GCF_000735185.1 Notothenia coriiceps
ATGTTGAACACGAATACCTGTACTTTCTACTTCTTACATGTTGAACACAAATACCTGTACTTTCTACTTCTTACATGTTGAACCCAAACACCTGTACTTTCTACTTCTTACATGTTGAACACAAATACCTGTACTTTCTACTTCTCACATGTTTGAACACAAATACCTGTACTTTCTACTTCTTACATGTTGAACACAAATACCTGTACTTTCTACTTCTTACATGTTGAACACAAATACCTGTACTTTCTACTTCTTACATGTTGAACTCAAATACCTGTACTTTCTACTTCTTACATGTTGAACTCAAATACCTGTACTTTCTACTTCTCTCATTTTCCAAACAGGCTGGTTCCTTTAGTCTGAATGTGTGTTTGGTGGCGTGGTCATTATTATTTAGAGTCATTGCGTGCCTATTGATTTGAACATGATCCGTGTATCCATCATTTCCTGGTCTTCTCTAAAGAAGAGGGACCAATGAAAACGTTGTCATGTTGCCGTTGTTCAGCATGGAAACATTCATTAGCTAACAATGACATTATTGTTCTATTAATATAAAGGGAGGTCAGGTACTCTTTAAAACAGCTGCTAGTTATGGGTACTTTTTACTGAAGTACATTTCAAAGTCTTTACTTTGACTTGAGTAAAGAAGTTTAGTCAGTACTTTTCAAAACACGAGTACTTCTACTTGAGTAAAGGACGTGTGTGCTTTTGCCATCACTTATCGAGTGGTACACAGCCCTCATTGTTCAAGCATCACTTATCATTTTTTTCATGGTCACTTTTTTGTTTTTCTCTCACAGAAATACACAAACGGAGGAAATCTCTACGCAGGAAGTTCGACTCCTTTTCGAAGGAGAAGAAAGAGCGAGGTGAGTTTGTCACACTAACAAGGTCAGGTGTTGTTAAACACAAAACCATCTGTTTTTCATAGAGTCCCGACATGACCCCCGTCACGAAATGAGTTTGTGACGGTAGATATTACAAACACAATGTGCCTTTCAGAGGTTGAAGCAGCCGCTGACGTCTTGTGGCTTTTACCGCGAACGCTCTCACATTCTTGGAGTGTTTATAAAGTACGAGAGTCTCCGAGCGTTCAATGTCTCCGTGTCATTTCCTCTTTATTACAACATAAACTGATAAATGACTGGACTCAAACTCCCACCATGCTGTGTCATCGAACTAATGTGAAAACAAACTCCCTCCCTCAGTAGTGTGCTTACGTACCTGCATTACTGGAAGTATCACGTTTTAAAGTACTATTTATTTTATATACGTTGGTCAGTGATGTCATTTCTGTCGTTGCTCATAGTATTTTAAATCACATTAACTTAGTGTTGAACTATCTTGAAATAAATCATAACTGCAATTTGATTATCTCCTTACTAACTGCATTTTAAGTGATTGAAGTTCATATGTTTATTCGTTTTAATCTCTCTTGGACAACTTCAAGTTTATTTATATAGCACATTTTAGCAAGAGGAAACTCAAAGTGCTTTACAAAGAAAAATATAAAAAGCATTAAGATATACCTCAACTGAAACACATTATAGAAGGACATTTAAATACATGCAAAGCAGTCCTTAAAAAAACAAGAGAATGCAAATTAAAACTGCAAACTGACCTAGAATAACACAGGTATAAAATATATGAATAAAAGTGACAAAAAGTGTAAAATATGAATAGTTATTTGATATAATAAGAGGCGGCACCAGAAAATTATATAATTACAGAAGATACACAATATATTTCATGTATGTTTTTTTTCCTATTGTCAGACAGAGAAATAGTTACATTTAAAAAAAAAATCATAAAAAAAAAAAATTACTTATTTTTATGGTTTCATTTAAAAAAAAAAAAAAAAATTTTTTTTAAAAAGATACAAATTGGTCTGATACAACCCAAAACGAAGTGGTGTTGGGTTTACTTTCATGCAACAAAATCAGCTTTTAAAAACATCTAACTACACAATTCAACCTCTAATCTACACAGGTCCTCAAAGGCATCACTGTCTCTCACTTGCCTCCATCTTTATACTTTCTTTCTCTTCTGCTTTCTTTACCTCCACCTCTTCTTTACCATCCTACTCTGTGGCTCCAGCCTCTCATAAAGAGATGTTCTTATTCTCAGGTGATTATCAGAACAGTACTTGGAGTTACGAGCCAAAACAAACGCCACACACACACATTCCCAGGCTGTCTGCGGCGCTCCTTAAATCCTGGCTGCGGCCCACAGGGATTTAGCCGAAGCTAACCTTGCTAATCAAAACACAGAACATTGGGACCTGGCAGCGATAGAGCTGGCTCTGCTCCCTCTGCTCCTGAAGGCATCTCCGTGTGGCCTTCAGGGACCAGCAGTAAGGGAGATAGTCAAACTCTGCTTGGGTTTGCACCTCTGCACTGCTGGCAAAATCACTGCATGAAGTCAAAGCCTCCTAAAGCTAAAGGGAGGTTTCATCAGGCAGGAATTTAAGATTGGAGCTAACTGACGCCAAAACTGTTTTATTGTGATGTCTTCACTTTTAAATCGAAGACTTAAGATGCCCAAAATATCCCTCTGTTTCAGTCATTGTAAGTAGGTAGTGGTGTTGGACAGAGCTTCAGCGTTGACGTATGCAGATTTAATGAGTGCCAAACGTTTATGTGGATGTCAAAATGTTATGGGTTAACGGCATGCTCCAAGCTAATTAGACAATGTCTGGCATTACGCAGTGTAACCTGAAGGAAAGAGGGTTTTTACGGGGGGCAAAAAGCCAAAATGTAGTTTATATGTGTAGTCTAGACCTTTCTTTTCAAAGAGAAGCTGCTCAGAGGCATACGTGTAAATAAGAAAAGGCAATACCCATAATGTAATTAATTGGTGTTAATGTGATAATCAGTTTCATTAACCATCAATAACTCTGAAAATAGCTAACTTTAAACGTCTTTGGGGTCATTTTAGCCGGCTTAACTGCCAACTCCAGACATAATTATGGTGATGCTCTTGATTGTAACCACAAAATACCAAAACTAGCTGTTCAAATGACAAGAGATGGATGAAGACGTTTCAAATCCTGCTTATTTTTCCATTGACCTGGCTAATGGCTACATATATCAGGCATAAGTAATAACTTTTGTTTGATACCCCACCACCGTGAACTTTGAAAAGGGGGTTTCACACATGATTAGTTCATTCAACTGGAGCCTCTTCACCCCTCGCTCCACCTCCAATATTTACTACATTATTTTGCGGGAAAGGTTAAGAAGAAGTTCCTACATTTCCTATAGTTTGCTTCTGTGTTGTTTCACTGGGGTTTACACGGAGGACATCCTGAGCTAAGTCAACATACATTCACTTAACTCATGACCCCCCGAGGACCCATTTTCACAACCAGCTGCTGACGGGGTGATGGAGGAATAGTACTGAGAAACTTCTAAATATAATACCTCCTTCATTCTTCCAGGAATACACAATGACCCGAGGACCAGAAATACTATGCAGCGAAATTCCTGAACAATAAGAGTGGGACACACAGAGCTGTCTTCCTGTCTGAGTTTAGTGTTTGTTTTACTTTTAGCAAGGTCAGGTCCTGAGGGGTCTCATCAGTGAAAAACTGACTGTAGTCATCATGACTACTGGGGCCAAGGTTTTAAATTAACTGAGGTCAGGACTTCATATTGCCCTATACTGCAAAACCAATAACAACCATAATCCTGTAAGGAAATATAGGATTATCAGACGAGTTACTCATACATTTCTTAATAAATACAATATCAGATTGGTTCATTTGTATGTATATTTAACTGTCAAATGTATTCTTATCGTCAGATGTATAATTCAGGTTGAGAAATACTTTTTGGCCAACAAACGGTTTAATCTAAGTGTTTTTTCTAAAGCCCCTGTCACACTGTCCCGAAATTGACACCCGATGGACACACGATTAAGGAAATGTTCAAATTCGGCTCTGATCGTAACAACATCGGGCCATTCGTGAGGGCATCTTAAGCCATCG
>NW_011350905.1:0-1704 GCF_000735185.1 Notothenia coriiceps
GGCAGCTAGAGGCAGAGTGTAGCCATTGTAGCATTGCATGTATGGATTGAGAGCGGACTTCCGATATTAAAATACAAATGGAGAAAACAGTATATGTTTTCAGAACATACAAGAAGAACACATTTACATTGTCAAAACAAGTACACTTCTGAGAAGCATGGCAAAAAACAAGCATTCAAAGACACTTAAAGGGTAGTAATGTGTTTGTATTCAGAAATAACTTTCATCCTCTCTAATATCCTGCTGTGATACAGACTAACATCCCACACATGTCTACATTTTTTGTGTGTGGGATATGTCACTTTTCTGAAGTTCCCCTCGGTTTTTCTCGGTGTCTAAAAATCACTAACAGGATTGAGTGGGACACGCTGCTTTGGTTAAAGACACCTTTATCTCAGCTGCTGAAATCAATCAGCAACTTGACAAATCAGTAAATAAATGTTTTTCTTCTTGCAAAATGTATTGACTTTCCAAAAAAGGGAAGCATTGTGTTCTGGCAGACACAGACAATACTTTTTGTACAAACTGAAACTCATGACTCATAAAGGCACATGAACTCAATTACCTCAGTCGGCAAAATGTGTCAGTCGCTAGCGATTCATAATTGTCAGAACAAAGTACTCTGTGACAACAGTTGATTTTCTTATAAGATATGACTTTTAAATTGCTTTCTCATTGCGTTTAGAGTCTGTTATCGTCATCAACTAGTGATTCAATGAGAATATCTTAAAGATCAAATGAGTTTCTGGTTTTGTAATGATTATTTTTTCTGATACATTCAGAAACATGCAAGATATTTCCGGCACATAACTAATGTGTGGAGCTACTTCAGGTGGTGAGCATGAGCCTCATTTAGTAATTACTGTCACCTGCTGAGCCCGAGTCCTGAAGGCATGTCGCCCTCTGATCAGTGTGGTTACCATTTGATCCTCTAAAACACATGTGTCAAACTCAAGGCCCGGGGGCCAAATCAGGCCCGTGGTGGATTTAATTTTGAATTACTAGGCGTGTGGTGCAGTGGGTTGCGCGTTGGTGTTCGGGTCAGGGGGACACAGGTTCAAACCCCACTGCAGTCAGCATGTCGTTGTGTCCCTGGGCAAGACACTTCACCCCAAATTGCTCCTGTGTGGATTGTCCACAGTACTCAGTATGTAAGTCGCTTTGGATAAAAGCGTCTAACAAGTAATGTACTATTAGATCTGGCCCGCCGGTATATTGCACGCACACCTTCACTCCATCCTGAGGGTCTCCTCAGCTCAGAGCCTGACCCCAAACATTGATGAACTTGCACCCAAGATGAGATGCCAAGTATCTGCTTGAGCTAGCATCACAGAGCAGCACACTGAGTTTACATGGATGTTTCCTTCTGCACTTTCTTTCTTGAGACAACATGGCATGTTTGGGTTTCTCTTTGAGGGAAATTGTTTTTTTGAAGCTGTTATTGGCCTGTGGGAAAATGTAATCATAAGAAATGACTCGGGAAAAGCTGCAGATAGAGCCATAGGAAATAAATGCAACTGATTATTTAATTAATGTTGTTTTTATGGGCAATAATTGAAGCTTTGTTAGTCCCAGGTTTAATATGTGCAATAAGTTCATTTCAATACGTTTTGCAATAAACATTGAACCAGTCCGGCCCTCGACTAGTACCCATTTTTTTATTTTGGCCCACTGTGTATTTGAGTTTGACACCCCTGATCTAAA
>NW_011350906.1:0-4078 GCF_000735185.1 Notothenia coriiceps
AGACACTACATACTGATATACTCCTGAACATCAGCGGGAGAGGACTCTTTGAAGTAGAGACTCTACACACTGATATACACCTGAACATCAGCTGGAGAGGACTCTTTAAAGTAGAGACACTACATACTGATATACACCTGAACATCAGCAGGAGAGGACTCTTTAAAGTGTTCATCACAGCTGTCTTCATCAGGATCACTGATTGGCTCCTCTGATGTTCTGACAGACCCTCATTGTTGTCATGGCAACAGACCTTTACACAAGGCTTTTCGTCATCACTCCCCCTTCCCCTATTATTGTGACGTGTCAGATTTAATGGCTCTTATCTTCATTGATAAATCTTTTGTTTAATGTCATTATTATATAATCGTTCTTCTGTGAGATTTGATCTACTGATGTATCAACAGAAAAGGCTTATAATAATGCATAATACACATAATAATGATTATAATATTATTAATACAGTGCTTTATTATATACATATTTATTTTTATTTTATTATTATTTTACGGCATGAAAGCAATTTTACAAAAAAAAATTTTTTTTTATTACATATATATATATATTTTTGTTATGTCTTCATCACAGTCTGTCACATGGGTTGGGCTCCCAAAACAAACACACACACACACACACACACACACACACCCTCTCTCTCAGAAGGCGGGTCTGCTCTCAGACTCCAGGACACCCTCCGCAGATCGACAGCGCAGTAAGAATTCTCTCTGTGTATTTTTTAGTTATTATCATTATTATAAAAACCTGTCGTGTTTAATATCAGTGACGTCATGAGAGCATGTAAACAACAATAACAGTAAATAAATATGAGTAATAGGGAACAGGTAGTGTTTCCCTGTCAGTGTAAACGTGGTTATCATGATGATGATGATGCGCAGGAAGTGCACTTGTATCCAGGCTGTGGTCCGGATGTCTGTGGTGGCGTTATAATGAAGAGTTTTATAGTAGATGAATGGTTTTATTGAAGGCTCCCTGCAGGTTTCTCTCTGCTCTGTCCTCACGTAACTCCTGCAGATCGGTGCGACACTTCCTGCTTATAAACCCTCATTAAGTGAGCTCCGTACCGCTTTTTGACCGGCAGAAAACACAATAATCAGCGGTAACTCACCGGGCGAGGCGTTACGCGATAGCTACGTTTTGGGTCTAAGCTACTCACTCTGTGTTCAGTCATTCATTGATCAAAGTTCACATTAAGCCGCGAGCATCAACCTGAGTAATGCTGCATGTGTTTGTAACGAGTAGTTCTCCATGTTCGCAGAGGTGGGAGAAGTGCTCAGTTATTCTACTTTAGTGCAAGTAGCGGTATGGCATATAGGCGAACATATTGAAGCCGGAGCTTTGAGGGGTTTGAACCAGTTGGCAGCATTTGCGTGCAAATAAACAACAATATTTACTCGGTGGATGCAGGGGGTTTTGAGGTACTTCAATAGTATTTGTATCTTAGTTGTGGAAAGTACAATAACTTATATATATATATATATATATATATATAACTTATAGCAAAAAATCATTTTATCTCTCATCAAAGATGGCAGAAAACATGCATTATTGTACTCTGGAGGGGAGTTTGACAAAGGATTACTCAAAAAGTACACAGTAAAAGTACTTGATTCTACTTGTGGTAGTAGTCTAACAAGTACTGAGTCCAACAGGATAACTTTTATTAAGGATGTATGGCTAAAAATCATTTTATCTCATCAAATATAGCAGAAGTGGCATGATTTTGTTCTCAGGAGGGGAATTTGAGAGTATTACCCAGAAAAAAGACAGTAAAAGTACTTCATTTTATTGTTGGTAGCAGTCAAACTAGGACTGAGTCAAACAGTGTTAGTTTTTTTAAGAACTTATGGTAAAAATAATTTGTATCGCATGAAGCAGAAAAAACACGCATTCTTTTACTCTTGCGTTCGTGCTGCTCCTCAGCGATTACCGTAAAGGCGCTGCAAATCGCGCACTCAAAAATGAAGAACTGCTCATTTGACCAAGCACATTTGAGAGACGGCTGAGTTGACCGCAGTTATATTTAGCTGTGTTTGATCCAGTTGCGCAGCAGGTTGGGTCTAAGCTAGTCACTCTCTTTTCAGTCATTCATTGATCAAAGTTCACATTAAGCAGTGAGCATCAACCTGAGTAATGCATGTGTTTGTCACGAGTGTTTCGCAGAGGTGGGAGAAGTAATCAGTTCTTCTACTTTAGTTCAAGTAGCGGTGTGAAATTGTTAAAATAAGCCAAGACATTAAGCCGGAGCTTTGAGGGGTTTGAATCAGTTTAGTAGCAGAACAACGTCTTTAATTCTCTATCAAAGTGCAAATAAATGTACTCTGGTGATGCCAAGGTTTTGAGGTTCTTAATTAGTTTTTGTATTTCATGCAATGTTAGAAAGTAAAATAAGTTAATTGTAAAAATACTCTGTTAGAAGTAAAGTCAAAACATGACTTAATTAAAAGTACAAGGTATTGATTGGCATCACAATATACTTAAAATACCCAAAGTAAAAGTACTGGTTCTGCAGAATCACACATCTGCAATGACTGGATGATGCATGCATGTGTTCATCACAGCCTCTAAAGGTGGCGCTCATATATAACTTTAAGATATATCACAGTGCCATATACTCGTTGTCCTATAAGTGTTTTTGAAATTTAAATCTGTTGCAAATACTTACCTTAAGCATCTTGTGTGTAAATGTATCTGGCTATAAACCTGATTCTGATTCTGAAAAAAGAAACAAACAAACTAATCACAATGAATATGACAAACTGCATAATATTATATTTTGTAGAGAGAGGCGGATATGTAAAAAATGTGCAAAATGTATTCAGAGAGATGAAGATGGCTCGCAGTATTAAAAGAGATATGTTGTGACATGATGTGTATTCATGTAAAGATAATGTTTGTGAGGTGAGTAAGAGTCAGGGGGTCTCCATCTCTTCTCAGACCCTCTCTCTATAACCTCTCTCTCTCCTCCCAGGTGATGGATGAATCTGCTCCTCGTCAGGAGCGCCTGGTCTTCGCGGGGCTGGTGGGGGGGGCTCAGGTTCTGGGTCTGGCCTCAGTGGTTCTGACCGCTGTGTGGATGGGTCACTATCGGGGGGGCTTCTCCTGGGACGGGTCCTCCTTCCAGTTCAACGTGCACCCGCTGTGCATGGTGCTGGGGCTGGTGTTCCTGCAGGGGGACGGTGAGTGGACTCTGATATCTGTACACCATACGATACGATTCCTTTATTAGTATATAAGTGCTTTGTTAGTAATTCTATCTCTGGAAGTGGAGTCCAAAGAGATGAGTTTTCAGTCTGAAGAAGATGTGTAAGCTTTCTGCTGTCCTGATTTCAATGGGGAGCTCATTCCACCATTTTGGAGTCCAGGATAGCAAACCCACGTGTTTCTGCTGATGGGAACTTGGGTCCCCCTCGCAGTGCGGGTGCAGCGAGCTGTTTGGCTGATGCAGAGCGGAGTGCACGTGCTGGGGTGTACGGTTTAACCATGTCCTGGATGTAGGAAGGGCCAGATCCACTCACAGCATGGTACGCAAGTACCAGTGTCTTGAAGTGGATTCTAGCAGTTACTGGAAGCCAGTGAAGGGAGCGGAGGAGCGGCGTGGTGTGGGAACATTTAGGAAGGTTGAAGACCAGACGAGCCGCTGCATTCTGGATGAGCTGCAGAGGTCGGAGGGCACATGCAGGTAGACCAGCCAGGAGGGAGTTGCAGTAGTCTAGGCGTGAGGCCTGGACCAGAACCTGCGTCTCTTTCTGGGTCAGCTGGGGACGTATCCTCCTGATGTTGTAAAGAGTGTATCTGCAGCAGCGGGTTGTAGCAGAGATGTTTGCAGTGAAGGACAGTTTCTTATCTAGGGTCACACCCAGATCCTTGCAGTCTGAGTCGGGGAAACAACAGAGGTGCCGATGTTGATTGTTAGGTCAAGAGTGGGACAATCTTTTCCCGGAAGGAAAGCAGTTCAGTCTTGTCAAGGTTGAGCTTGAGGTGGTGAGCAGACATCCACCGAGAGATGTCTGCTAGGCAAGCAGAGATGCGTGCGACGACCTGGGTCTCTGAGACGGGG
>NW_011350907.1:0-5004 GCF_000735185.1 Notothenia coriiceps
GGTTTCAGACAGAGGGTGAGAAGAGGTGCTGCAGCACAGGCAGTATGAGAACAATAAAGAGCTTTCTGAACATTAAAGCAGGGAGACATGTCACAGTAAAGCCACAACATACTAATATGAATCTGAAAATTAGCATTAAGTGTCCTCTTTTACACTTTTATTTCAGTAACTGTAAGGGAATTCAGTTACTGTTTTTTTGGTATTCTGATTAGATATTCCAGTTGCATGTGTTCCATTACTTCCAAAACCTGTACACACACATGTTCATACTCACACGACTGCCATACAGCAGGTCACTGGGTCAGGGGCCTTAAAAGTTCAGTGACATCACAATATCCCAACATGCCTCTCTTCGCCCCCTCAGGAGTAGATGACTCATATCCTGAGATGATTCATGTTTCATGTGTTTGCGTTTGTGTGTGTGTAGAAGCAAGATGTTATTGAAGATTCAGGAGTCTGGGTCCAGTCTACATGTGCGTGTGTTCTCCTCTCCGACATCGTAATGCACTCGTCCTGACGAAAAACTGTGTGTTGCTATGAAACTCTTCTCTGACATCATCCCTACTAGCAGAGTTCCTGTGTTTTGACAGACGGCACTCCTGATGTGTGTGTGCCTGCAATTGTAATTAAATGTGTGCCATTTGTTATATACTGTATGTGTCATATCATCCCCCATTCACCACCTATCTTTAACTCATATAAGTCATTAGTGCGAATGCTGTGCAACAGCATTCCACTATAGTTCTTCTGTTTTTCTTTAATCTTCTTCTTATTATTATTTCAACCAATATTTTGCCGTCGAATAACTTCAGCATACCATTTTTTCAAAATATATTATACTTTTTGAAATATTCAGCTTTTTAAACTCTTTTTTTTTACATGTAACTCAATGGGAGGAACCTTCAAATCCTCTTTTACCTACACCTTGCGCCAAATGCTACTCCTTCCACATACTTTCAGCTAGAGACTTCATTCCAACTTTAAAATGATCACAAGACATTCAGCTTGAAAACTTGTTCTCATATATGTTACACTTTTTGAGATATTTAACTTAGTTTGGAGCTTGGTAAGAGGCTTTCGTCAGATTTTAACATTAGTGTGTATTGCGCAGCTCGTTGAGGCTTAGAGTGCGTGATGTCACAGATAGTAGCTAATACAATATTCAGCTTTTTCTGCATTTTCAGCTAAATTCAGCCACAAATGTTCACAGAGTACAGCATTCACACGCATTTTCAGCAGGAAATGCATTTTCTAGTTTTCCTACAAGTGTCCATTAGAGGCAGGACCGGAATTTTCTTAAATGGAGGTAGGGTTTTATTTATTTCTATTATCAGAAAGACATATCTGATTCTGTGTTCTGTGCATGTTAACTTTTTTAACGTTATGAGTTCACCAATCAGGTTCTCATAGTGCACTGAATTAAGCCATACTTTGCATTGTGAAGCACATTGTGAAGCACTTATACATATGGTGGCCGACAGGTGCAAATGCAAACGGCCCAAAACATTTCCACTAGGAGAAACGCAGTGCACTTTCACAAACGACGCAAATATAAAAACACAAATGTGTAGAAACACATGTTAATGAAGCAATTTTGACGAAACATGTGCAGCGTTTACTAAAAGCTCTGCAGAAACCGCTGCAAATACAAAAACGCTGCAAGGCGGAAACAGGGACACTGAAAAGTGATGCACACAGCTGGGATCGGAGCGCTTGCTGACGGTCGGGGATGATTATTATTAATAAAGTTGGCTAACCGTCACTGTTGCAAAATATGATTGCATGATTCATTTCGACATGAATACTGTATGTTAGCTGGGTTAGCTAGCGTCAACAAGTGCTCCAGTCACAGCTGTGTGCATCACTTTTTCTTAGTGTCTCTTTTTCCGTTGTTTTTTGAGCTTCTAGCAGCGTTTTTTTATTTGAAGTTTTTTGTATTTGCAGAAATAATGCAGGACTTTTAGTCAACGCTGCACATGTTTTATAAACTTCATAAAGATGTTTCTTCACTGAAATGTCTTTTAGCACATTTGTGTTTTCATGTTTGCATTGTATCTGAAGCTGCAGTGCGTTTCTCCTAATGTAAATGTGTTAGGCCATTGTAGCGCGTTTCCCCTGTTGGCCACCGTACTTATCCACTAAAACAGCAAATGTTAGGAAGAAGTAAGCAAATTGAGACGCAGAGAGATGAAGAAATTCTTCCATTACATCACAAAGCGCAATAAATGGTCCAAAAACTGCAAAAGTCAATAGCCTTTGAAAGCTGAAAGTGAGTGTGAGCGGCTTCACTTCTCTACACAATGTCTGATACACTCTGTTACCTTGAATAGTAAAAACATCCAAAACAACAATGTGTCTGTGACAACCTACTTGTATCCGTGCCGTCACAGAAAGGGAAAAAATGAACCTTGGGCCTGCGCTCGGATTCACCTCGCCTCACTTTCTCAACTTCCCTGATCTTTCCACTTGACACGGCTACAAAACCACACAGTGAATTCAATGGCGCACCGATATTATTGACAAAGGCTTTTCATGCAGCTCGCAGCACACACTATCTGTCACACAGCCTGTTGGCCGGCATATTGATTGGTGAAAGAGGTGAGTGACAGACGGGAGAGAGGAGAGACAGGAAATACAGAGAGGAAAGAAAGAGATAAGTTCACATTGTTGGAGAAAGTCCTCGCTTTTAGAAGAAGATTTGCGGGGAATTTAATATAAAGAAACACCCTAAAGGATCACTAACAAAACAAAAAGAGGGCAAAACATGTTTTGTGGAGTAATTGTAATGAAATGCAGATATGAAAGGAAGGATAAAGAGAGAGGAAGAGACCCTTGTGGAAAATGTTTATACATGAAGTCATCCGACAAATAAAAAAACTTGAATAATCATTGACCTGAGCCAAAATGTCTCCTTCTCCCCCCTCTCTGCTTCTCTTGTTCTCCCCTCACCCCCCCCTGCCCTTTCTTCCAAACATCAAACTCTCCAGAGAGACACGAAGGTCTTTGTGAGCAAACAGAAAACAGCTGATAATCAGTGCAATTACTCCGTGTGTGTGTGTATGTGTGTGTGTACATACCCGCAAAATCTCCTCAACACAGCTGGAGTCGTTTGGTATGCTGACCTGGAGAAAACAAAGAAGAGAGAGAGAGACTTCAACACTATTTATAGCACCATTACATTTCAAAGGATAAAGCAAAAGCCGAGCATTAGAAGCGATGACAAAATAAAGCAGATTCAACATAGTCATAATTCACCGTGTTCTACGCCCAACTGCCCTTGACTCAAGCTTTGGTTTGTAAACAGCACATACGAAGTTTTTTACAATACTTGTGGCACACTAATTGTCAAAGTTATTTCATACAGAGCCTTTTCAAAAGTTATTAAATATGCTCTTAATGGCTCTTCATAATATCGGGCTGAAAATAAAGAAATTAGGTGGGAAGTCAAGAGATGGAAATGTTGTCTCAATATTATCAGTTTGATAATAGAGGGGTCCAGGAAATGAGTTCCAGGTATCCTCGTCTTGAAGTCAACGTTTTTGAACGTGTATTTAGTAGTTAAAGACGTGAAATAACGTCTGTGGTGAACACAGCTTGAAGATATGTTCATGTTTTGTTCCACGACATAAAATATCTCTATAAACACCCCAACTTGTGAATATCTGAAGCTTTTACATTTCTCAAAAGCGATGCTAACAAGTGGCTAAATTAGACTTCTAAACATCATCAAGCTAATCCCATTGCTTTTTGTCGGGGGAGCCGCAGAGTTGCTAACTTCCAGGTTGGCCTACATAAATGTGTAATCGATGCACAACTCTATGATGTGCTCCTTGGCCTAGCTAGTAACTAGTAGCATTTTCTTTTAAGGAGAACTTATAATGTTTATAAATAATCATGAATATTAAGCTGGTAGTCGGGCATGCTAACAATTTATTTTAAGAGCGGAACACTGTTAAGTCCTTTCCTCTCTGTTTTGCACATTTTTGCATAATTATTATTATTTTTTTTATTATTACTTTTTTTTGGCTCTTCCAAGGCACTCCTTTATAATCATTAGGATAAATAAAAACAGGTTTGAAATCATTCCAATGTATACTATAGACAGTAAACCAAAAATATTGTTTAAAGTTGGAGAGATACAAAAATATGCATACATAAATAAATGTTAACTAAGTAAAATAAGATATAAATGAAAAAAAAATTAAATACGTTACATTTATTTGTTATTGACTATGGGTTATTGGTTACGTTCACATACTTATTTGATTATTAAAATGTAAACCAATCTTTTTCATATGGGTGTTTATAGTTGTACCCCCTACTGTAGATCAGGGGCCGTATTCACAAAGCATTTTATCTTACCACTAGGAGTGCTCCTAACTCGTGCTAAAACATTTTACGTAGGAGTTTTTTCTTAAAAGTTATTCACAAAGCCGCTGAGACCTACTCATACTAAGTATAAATCATTAAGAGTGAACGCGCCGTTGCTATGGATTACGTCGATTCTCGTGCATGAGTTTAGAAGCGGTCAGTACGGTGATTGGTTGTTCAGAGCAGGCGGTCTCGGTGAAACTCATCCGCAACATCCCACAAACGAGCCCACTAAATCACCGAAAAACAAGGAAATAGCCTAGGCTAGAAATGTATTCCTATCAAATAGTTATGGACAGTGCAGTTAGCAGAATACACGCATGATGACAAGTTTGTGCAGACCACGATAATGACGTTGTATATGCACGTTAAAGAGAGAGAGCAAACAATAAAAATACGTAAATTGCATTAAATCAAGGAGGCAATTAAAAGCACCCTGCAAACTATTATCCAATGAGCATATTTCCAGCACTTAAACACTTTCAATAACAGCCCATACCGCCGTTCAAGTCCCCCTATCATGATGAATGAAAACAATCTGCGTGTTGATAGAATGTACTTTCTTTCTATTGACGAACACGTCCTCATCTTTTGATGGCGCAATTATTTTTATGTGCGTCCCGTCAATAGCAC
>NW_011350908.1:0-3392 GCF_000735185.1 Notothenia coriiceps
AATAAAAGTGTTAAGCTAATAGTGAGAACTTCCGGTTTTTCAGAATAAAACTGATTTAAATCAAATAGTGTATTTAATTCAAATTACGCCATATCAACATTGATTTTAATTTCTAACACTAACGAACCTAAAACAACTAAGTTTCTCTAATATTTTGTGATTTGCATTTGATTTCGTCCAGCCAGATCAGGAAACTCCTGACGTCCGGCGGACAACACATGACGGGATGACAACTCTGATGCCTCGTCCTAAAAAGCCGCACCAACACAGTCTCACTCCATAATCGTCCAGGAGCGACGCTTGGTCAGGGTCCCGTGGCTTGCAGTTGTGACGCTCCTAGGCTCCTTCAGCTTCATAAAGGGACGCAAATAGCTTTCAACTGATTGCAATGTATTCCCATCTGCGGCGGGATTTGACGCTCATGGAAGCACGGCATTCGTTTGTGTCGGCTGCCCTTAAAGGCAATGTGAGCGTCCATTCCCATTGGATAACGGAGAATTGTACACCCGGAAGTAAGTATTCCCCTTACTGTCGATTGATTTTACAGTGATATCTGCACTACTCATCGACTAAAAAACACCAGATTATCCTTGTTAATTACACATCATTGATTGGTTTAAATTGTGTGCAATGCTTTTGTATTTTTCCCCTTCGATTCGGAGAAACAAATATTTTTTCGGAGTAAAGGATGGCAGAATCACCAGCTATCGTTTAGGACTACACCATGTGCTCTGTTTGACAAGCCCCGTGATTAGTTCTCAATCTCTGTGATTGGTTGACCTCCAACTGCATTCCATTCATTCCAATAGCTGGCGTCTATGTTACGTGATCTTCAAATTTCTCCCTGCAGAAAAAAAAACATGGCCGAACTTCGTTTTATTCTCGGTGGAAAATGCCTATTTTAAAGTTAGTTTGGCCATTAAAATGCGTTTTGATGTCATTTGATGCGAGACATATGAGTTGTTATTTCAGATTATGTGTGCAGTGGATGTACATGATCTTTAGTTTGCTAGTTATTACGAAGATTACTTCAGGAAATTGTGTCCATACAATATTTTCCTTGTTACCAAGGTGGTTGCTAGGGACGCTGCTAACACTCGGATTTGAAAATATCCAGTAAGAAATCATGCCCTTGTCCTTGACAACAAATAAATGTTTAAGTATGTTCTTAACTACAAATGATGATAAACCGTTCTGAGGGTATCAAGGTTCCTGTAACCTTGAGCAGTTTGAGCTGTCCGGGAAAATGTGTTAAGTCCTGGACTCGTACTGTCTTTGAGTTCATTCAATGTATGCATTCATTTAATAATGAGGAATGCATTATGATACTTTCCCAAAGACAGAACAAGTGTATTCTACTTATTTATTGAGTACATTATGTTCAAAAAGCTTTACTTCCACTTTTAAGATGCAGGACACATTGTCATCCCGTATTAGTGTTGCTCCAAACAGCTCTGTGCATAATGCCTCTCAGGGTGCCATCACTCATGTTATGACACTGAAGCTACCGAAGAGAGGAACTGAACATTGAAAAACGTTCCTGAATGCAGTGTTGTTCTCTCTGACCAAGAGTGTATTTCATTCTAAGGAATAAAAACAATATAAAATGAAACTGGCCAATTAGAAAACGTTAACCAGTCTTTTGGATCCCTTTTCTCCCACAATACTGGACCATATTTGAATCTGACAGCCTCACTAGCTGCCCGTTGTGTCTTTGACTCTCATACCAGCAGGGTTTCACTTTAATTGTCTGCCTGGACATCTTGCTCAGAACAGAATATGTCCTGTTTGATGGTGTGAATCTTCTCATTGCCTAAACTTTGATGTAAATGGAATTTGGCTAATTTAAATTTTGAGGAAAGTCTGGATTTAAAACATTGAAGTGTGTCTGAAAGTGTAATTATCCAAGTTACAATAAAGCTGATTAGCATGGTAAATCACAAACAACTCTCCACAGCTACATTTTTTTTATCCAATAATTAAAATCATGATAACCCTCAATTAAATGATTGGAATTTGTATTATAGTTTATTGAAGGACTGAAGCAGACACAAATATGCTCCTCTTGGGACAGGTAAACCCCCACATATCATTACCCCCCCATCGTCAGGACCCTAAAATGCCATTTGGAGACTTTCCCGAGACAGCTTTCTTTCCGCGGGAACTGGAAGCTATGAAGCTAAGGGTGGAGGCAAGAGTCCAGCAAAAAAGAAAGAACACTGAGCCCGAACACAAAGGTCGCAAATGTGGATTTTGCAGAAAGGAACTCAAGCAGGGCCCAAACAGTCCTCACATTCACACAGGATTCCCAGGAGTAGCAGGGAAGTATGTGTACTGTCCTGCTAAAGTGTTATCACTATACAGGGATCAGGGCATGGAGAAGCAGATGACCCGGAAGAACTTCAAGGAGTCTGTTTTTTATGAGGCTGAAAAGAAAAGATGGGAGGCTGAAAAGGGAAAATGACAAGGTTTTTTTTCATGAATAGGGATATCACTTCTGTTGTTTTCCTCCTGTGTGTCTGTTAATGCCAAATTGTCATCCTGTGTGTTTTAAAACATTTAAATTATTTCATTTTCTATTTACTACTGCTTTATTGACTTTTTTTACTTTATTTAACAAAATATTATTTACTTTATTTACTTCTACCTTATTTTGTTACTTATATATTATATGTTTTTTATGACATAATCTGCTTTGTTTCTGTTGTTTACAATAAAGATGTTTTCTTGATTAATATCTGCATGTCTCATTCATAAGTAAATTATTTATACTACATGGTCCATATCTTAAATATAAATAATACCTTCGGAGTTTTTCTTTTGAAGGTAATAAATAAATATAAACACAATAACAGTTACTATAAAACATTAGGATTCACATTTCTTGATTCATAGATAGCTCTTTATCTTTGATTATGTATCACAGACTTTGCCCCAACCGGGTGTCGACCTGCGAACAGAAGAAATATCAGCTGGCTAAGACAGTGGTTCAGCACCATGGACAGCATCAGTAATGCTGCGATTTTATTGGCTGTCACTCTATGCCACCTAAGCACGTCTTGCCCCCGCGGGGGGAAGGAGGGGGGGGTATACCCTATAAATGCAACCTGTCCTCCTACAAAAAACGACCATATAGGCCGATTGTTCATGCCCTTATTACGACCCATAGACACGTTTTAAAGTGTATGTTGTTTCCTACACGACCACTAGAGGTGCTCCAATGGTCGTGTTAGAAACAAAATGCTCTCGGCCCGTTCATTGCAAACGCTCCGGAGGGACCTTTATTAACAAATAACCCTCTCTGTAAAATCCTAAATTGTAGGATAGTTTGGCCATTAAAATGCTTTTTGATTAGATTTCTAGCGAGAAGTGTATATTGTACTCTTACATTA
>NW_011350909.1:0-2859 GCF_000735185.1 Notothenia coriiceps
GATGCGTTTCGCCAACAACAACAACAATGGCGGATCACAGGGTTGGGTTTGTGCTCCAGATGCTACTGACCATGATACAGATGTTAGTGCAAAATCTACAGCTCTTCTACTACAACCATCAGCAACAAGTGGAAATGGAGAAATACATGGAGACTTTTTTGATATCGACTTCGTTTCGTTTTCGTCTGTGTAGGTCAAGACCTCCAGTTCAAAAGCTGATGGCAAGATTGCAGGACCTTTCACTCATTTATATAACCCAAAATGACTTGTTTGCCTCAAAAAGGTTTGCCATCTGTATACAACGTTACAATTACCATATCACAAAGTGCTTTGGTACATACCATACAGGGCATTCTACCCAGTAAGGTTTGAGGACATTGCCCTGCAGAGTGGGTTGGGCCAAGAGCAACTTCTGATCGACAACCCTGTGTGTTTCTCCTGGAGCCCCCCGATGCAGCACACCCTGCTTTGCCAATGCATTGGTCTCCTTATAAGAGATTGAGTCTAGGTTTTTTTGACGCAGTGCTTTTGTTGGTCTAAACCTGGCCAGAGGATACACACGGCATGTTCATTTGTTTTAAGAAGTCAAGTCATTAAGGTTCCTATTGAAGAACACTACAGATGGTTAGAAGGTCTTTTAAACTGTCAACAATAATACACACCAAGCATTTTGTGTGTTTCATGGCCATGTATGGCTTTGTCCGGGAGGACAAGAGAGGATGGGGCTGGCTGCCAACAGATTGTCAAAATGCCCTCAGTGCAGGGTCCAGCTGCTGATTGTACCATTTAAATGTGTTTTGCCTCTAACCACTCTATTCTTTCCACAGAGAGAGACAGAAGGATATGCATTTAAAAAGATATAAACAAGTCTTGTCAATCCATTATACGAAAATGTTCAATTTACTTATCAAAATCTATTTTGGATAACTCAATCTTTAGATCTTTATTCAATCTGATCATATTGTTGCTCTGTAAAATGACCTTCATACTTTCATCCCTGTAGTATATGTAGTACAGTACAAAAGTGGGCACAGAGTTTAATATGTGCCCTCATTTTACAAAGTGAAAAGATGTCGGACTTTCTTCCCCATGCTGAGAGGGGGGAGTTTTTCTAAGGGTTCAAGTCCATTGCAGCTGTGCATGAGAGCCTGTCAACATCTAAGCCAAGATAAACTGTGTCTGCATGTAACTGCATCCAGCCCTGTCACATGAGATGTTTGAGGTTGTTAACACTACTACACAACTGCAGAGTAATATAGGACCCAATCAAATGGGCAGAACAAGCCACTAACCAAGACCCCAGTGTTTTTCCTCAAGGATTGTTTGTATTCTTGACTTCTGCGGGTTGTTATCGTGTTACCTTCTCCATCAGAGCATTTGGAGATTTTATGGTGATGTGATTTATATGGGCTTGTGGCACGTTAATGATGCCAGGAAGCCTTGCCTGCCATCCATATTCATGAACAACTGTGTTTGGGGAGCAGTGGAGATGGAAGGAGGAGGGGGGACTGCCACACGTCCGCAAAAGTCTCCCGAGCACAAAGTGTTGATGGTGGAGCTGCTGAGGCCTCGAGTTCACATGCCTGCAGGCATCGGCCCACCTGTTCATCCAGACTAGTTACATTCCCAGAGAGAAGATCAATGATTACTAATGAACAAAGAAACAACACGCCGAGGTCTGGATATTCCATGTACAACTGCCAAAATGTACCTAACATTGTGGCAACGTGCACAAGACAAAATGTATGTTTATATTAAATCAAGAAATATTTTTTTTATTTTAATAATCAATCATGCTAAAAAAATGACAACTGTAGTACAACCTACTGTTTTCATTATTATTGATTTGACATTTATGGTGGTGATGGAAAAAAGCAAATATGCAGTTTTTAGTTTTGATATGGTTACAAAACACTGCATAAAACACATAGATGTGTAAAAAAGCTTTTCTACTATTTTCTACTATTTGCATTTGATAACAAATGTTTTACCATTTTAAAAGTGATGATTCAGAATCATACAGAATTACTAAGACAGGACTTGTAGGAAGATGTAGAAGTAATATCTTACAACCATCTTTGCAATACCTTCACAACACATCTATCCAAAATGCAAAGCAAGATTGAAGAACCTTACGTTTCTTTTGCACAGTAAGATAAAAGCTACAATTTGAAGATACTAAAGCAGTGGTTCTCAACTGGTGGGTCGCGACCCGTTTCGAGTGGGTCGCGGATGTGTGAGTGAAGAAAAAGAAATTGGATTTTTTTTTTTTAGGAAAAAAAGTCAAACTTTTATTTTGAAGGCCCGATTTTCTAACGCTGTGCATGCAGTAGGCGTTGGACTGGAAGTACCGGAGACCATAAACGGCTTGAAAACTTCTGTCACGTAGTGATCATCTTCTCAATAAAACATCTTTGCTGATGTTTTTTCGAGTCTTCTGGCCAATCAGAATCAAAATTGTTGCCGGAAGTCCCCACGGAGAATAACTTTGCGGTAGAACTATTCTTTATACATCCATGGGTACAACTTCAGATAAAAATGAACACATAATGAAATATGACCCCCGGTTTGATGATTGACCGGTCACAGAACAATGGGAGCTATCTACCCTTACCCACAATTTAAAGTAGGTCACACAGACTATCTCCTCTTTATTCTTCTCCCTGTGAGGAGCAGCAAGTTCAGCTGTCAGAACTAAGTGAAAAACAAACAATGGCATAAAATATTATTAATGTGTCGGGTAGTGATAGATTTATTTATTTTCTTCTCAGAGTGTACCAGAATGCGTAGTTTATGTTAGTATTTCTAAAAATCTCCTGGGGGAGAATCCCCCCAGACCCCTCGCTGGGTTGGGTTTTC
>NW_011350911.1:0-3335 GCF_000735185.1 Notothenia coriiceps
GTTTATGGCACAGCTGACTGATGGTTGCGATATTCCTAAATCGTCGGCATTGCAAAGTTGCATTTTCCCTGTTGCTAAATATCGTAGTGTTGCCAAACATTTTATTTCCGGACTAATTGGGTTATTCCTGTTAGTCGGGGATGTTATTGCATCCCGCACTAATTCCACAACAAGTTTGATACCCTCACGATTTAGCCTATATCTCTTGATCAATTCACAGTCTTCCATTGTCTCCAAAACATTTCGTCTCGCAGCCATTTTCAGATTCTTTGTGAATAGGTCTTACTGAGTTAGGAGTCCTCTCGAGGACTTTTAAGCTCTCCTAAACTTAGGTGCTACTTTTAGGCCTAAAATACTTTGTGAATTGCTCTTAGTGAATAAAATTAGGAGTCCTAAATTTAAGACCGACACGCCCACTATGTTTAGGAGTTTCTCCTAAATTCACCAGTTAGGAGCTACTTTTAGCCCTAAGATCCTTTGTGAATACGGCCCAGAACTGTTGAAACAACATCCATAACAGTCATCTGCTACTTAGTAATTATTTATCTATTATATCATTCCAATAACTTGCACGTAGACTCTTATTGCACTATTTCACTTTTTTAAACTATTTTTCTTTTTGTATTTACTATTTACTTGCACTATATTTGTCTGTTTATCTGTGTTATTGTGTTGCACTGTTGGAGAAGCCTGTGACCTAAGATTTTCATCGGCATAACTACACTGTAGCTATTTTCGTATGACAATCAAACCTCACTTGGGAAGGATTTAATGGAAACAATTAGCTTTCATACTTCGAAGATTTGAAATAAATGTGTCCCTATGAAAGCCCACTTAATATTTTAAGAGGGGAAATTTGTGTTTTTAATTGAATTGCAACTTATACCATTTGAAACACAGTAGGGGGAAACTAAGACTTAATAACAGACATAAATCCCTCTTTAACTAAAATACATTAAGTGTATTTGAGAGATCTCCTAAATAAGTATAGCCGGTTTAGACTCATTAAAACTAACAAACCATTGCTTTTTACAACAGCTAGAAGCTAAAGAGCTTTAACTAAATAACTTCCATTCTTCTAAATAAAATAGATGTAATATTCATTTATTAAACACTTTAGAGTCCAGCCTCATCTGTGCTGCTGTATGCTGATCTGTTTGTCCACACAGCACCTGTCAGTAAATCCTACACCACCCTTGGGTGCTACATCAAAGTAAATGAACACGTAATCAGATACGCACACAAGCAGGGAATGCACACAGGCTTTTTCTCCATTGAGGGGGGGGTTTATTCTCGCCCCCTTATTCTCAAGTTTGAAGTGTTTCAGGTGGTTTGTGTGTGGGATTGAGAGGAAAACACACACACGCAGAGATGTGAATAAAAATCACACATTATTTAATGAGCTTACTTTAGACAGTGTCACTTCGGTCAGGGACAGTGTGGTTGGCGGAGGCTTAAAAGCTGTGTGTGTGTGCGCACGCCCGCGTGTGTCCTGTATCCCTAAACTGCCATCTCCATGTGACACACGTCAGCACTGCACACAAACCATGCGGCAAATTGATTGCATACGAAAAACGCTAATGCTGGCTTTCCTGTCCTCGGCATGTTAATATTGCAATTTAACTATGGGCATTGATTAAAGGGACGGTGCACACTTTTCCGTCTGGTTTTTTGACATTGAGGAAAGCAAGGTTGTGCTGGTGGTGGCAGTTGCTGACTCAACGCTTGCTGGTCATTTGTTACTTTGCCTCTTAAGACGGCGAATCCCAGCGGAGTGGAAATTGTCTGATGCTAAATAAGATGTTGAGTCCTGCTGTAGATAAACGCCAGCAGATTTGCATGCATGCAGAAATGCTTCACCGTGAGGGTCTCCGCTGGAGGTCATTTGAAGAGCAAAGCATCCAGATCTTAAACCCCAAGGCATCATTGCCCTGCTCTCATTACACTTGCTGTGCCGTGCCGTGCCAGGAACGTGCCATATTGAGTCCAAGCAGCTCACCTCATTCCTACCAGGGCACAGTGCAGCCTTCATTAACCCCACATAGCCTAACCAGCACACACTCACACTTCTTTTCTAGAACACACACAATCAAACCCTGAGCCCACATTGAAAAACGCACACAGAAATATTCAATATTGTTTATATTGATAACGCTGATTGATGCCCATCAAAAAGTAGTTCCGCGTCAATACAATTGGAGGTCCGCACCATAAATCAATAGGTTGGGAGGGGCGGCACTGAGAGCCCACATTGATCATCGCACAGGCCAAGTGTTAGCATCCCCAAATCATTTATTCAGGGCATCATATCACACAACATCTGGCACACCGGCAAAACAACAGAAGCCTGATGGTAATGCACGCTTTAAAGCATGTGGCGATTTGTCGTTTTTGGTGATGGATGGGGGGTGGTTGGTTGTCTGTGGCTAATGAGAAAAGGAGCATGCACAATAAAAAGTTATTTAGGTAGTTCATGGGACCAGAGATGGCAAAAGTAAACACATCCTTTACTACAACACAATCCCTATTTATTCTACAAAAAAGAGCAATAAGACTTATTAAGGATTATACAAACCCATTATTCTTAGAGATAAAATTATTAAAACTGTCAGATCATGTTGAATTCCAAATTGCACAAATCATGTTTAAGGCAAAAAACGTTCAATTACCTGGGAATATTCAGATATTGTTCAATGACAGACAAGGGAATTATTATTTACGTGGTTCATTTATATTCACTAATGTTAGGGTGCGCACAACAAAGAGAAGTTTTTGTGTTTCTGTTTGTGAGGTGAAGATCTGGAACAATTTGAGTGAGGAGCTAAAGGGATTTCCAATTACTAACTACTAACTATTCAAAAAGAGGTATAAAGACACAATTCTCAGAAGGTACAGGGATGAAACTGCTAAACCATAACTGTTTATATTCTTGCTTTGTATTCTATTTATGAATTTGTGTTTGTAGGAATTTGTGTATGTACATATGTATATGTATTAGGGGTGTAACGGTATACGTACCCGTACTGAAATAATTTGGTACGGGCCCTTTGGTTCGGTACACGTGTGTACAGAAGGTTACCGAACGAATATAACGTTAAACGTAAAAAATTGAAAACGTGAACAACTTTTTGGAAGTAATCTCAGGTGCTGAGTCGCAGCATTCAGAGTAATTTGCTCACATTGGGTTCAACGCGTCATAGAGCGACCAAGTCATTTAATTGGACCAGAGGTATACTATGAGAGCTGGTCACAGGAATGCGTTTAAATTTAGTCAGTAATTTGAGGAAATGGCGAATGCAGATAAAGTTGAGCTTGAAAATCCTCCAGCATCATTG
>NW_011350912.1:0-2430 GCF_000735185.1 Notothenia coriiceps
CACACACACACACACACACACACACACACACACACACACACACACACACACACACACACACACACACACACACACACACACACACACACACACACACACACAGTTTGCACTCACTGCGAACTTCAGAGCATTGGATGCGTCTGGACCGTCCAACTGAAAGTGGTTAAAGTCGGGGAAGTCCCCGGGGGCCCCGCCGCTCCTGGGAGCAAACCTCCTGTACTGCTTGTGCTGGGTGTCGGGGTCAACATGGAGGGCGTAGTCGTTCATGCTGTTGCACACCTCCTCCAGGAGCTCCCTGAGGTGAGTCTCTGAGCGGGCGAGGGGTACCTGGCCCCCAGGAGAGAGAGAGAGAGAGAGAGAGAAAGAGAGCGAGAGAGAGAGAGGTTGAGCTGATGCTTCCTCTCTGGATCAACAAACGAATGTCTTCCCTCATATTTACCCAGAGTTTCCTGCACCAAGTGAAACATTAACATTTGTACACTAAGCTCCATGTATGGTAAACACAAAGAACATTAAACTAAGCACATGTGTCACTGCCATGGCAACCATGATGTCAGTGTCTGCTACACCGCAGGGCCCCTGGGGTCAGCAGGGTGGCCCCTTGTTTCCGCAGTGTCTCCTCCATGCTCCCTAACAAACCTCACCCTCCAACTCTGACTTTTAACCTGCGCATACCCTCCCAACCTCTCCACCCAGTTTCCCCGTCCTCTTCCTCTCCCCCGGTGAAGAGACAAAGCCAGGCGCTGGTGTCTAGACGGGTCAGGACAGGTGCAGCGCAGCACTCCCCCCACCCCTGAAGGAGAGCGGGTGACAGGGGGTGACGCCCTGGGGATGAAGGGGCAAGGATGGGGAGGTGAAAAGGGTGAAAGGGTGGGGTGTTATCTTTACACCTCCGAATGGGCTGGAAAAATCTAAAGGGAGTTGGTTTCCTGAGGAGGGTGGGGGTGAGTGGAGGACTGAACAGAAGCCAAGTGCAGGGTAAACACCTCCTCTGCTTCTGCTGGCCCCCGGAGCCCCCTCCACCCTTCAACCATCAGAGGTGGGAATCTTCCTTGTGTTCTTGGTCTAAAGGTGGCAGGGTGGGTGTGGGGGTGTGGCACAGGGAGGAAGAGGGGGTTGGTTGGAGGGCATTTTGTAACAAAGTAGATGTATTCTTCCCTTAACCCTTTTGTGCTTTTTAGAAATTGGCAGAGATCCCAGAGCCTACTGGTTACATTAGACGCACACACACAGGATGTCACAAAGTCACAAAGCGCCTCTCCACCATCTGTTTGCCTCTTCCTCTCCTCAAATATGTGGTTGATGGTAGAAACAAGTGGAGCCGCTGACTAATCCCTGCGTGGTCTTTAAGGACCGCCCCCCTCTTTAACTTCTGCCTCTTTCAGCTGGAGATCCATGAGCTTGACAACACTGTTGTGCTGAGGAGGAAGTGGGTTGGTGAACAGAATGTGTTACAGCACGGGGCCAAAGGTCGGAGGGCGAGCAGCGAGGGATGTAGGTCAGGAAGGCCAATGACGATGAGGTTCACCTATCAATCAAAATGTGTTTGTGATGACTTTGACACCAGTGCTGACATCCACAGAGAGCGAAATGAGTCGTTAGCTCTCACTTATAACATTTGTGGAGCTGTCTTTTTGATATGATTTGCTCTAAAACATTGGCAAAATGTTTTGTATTGTTCAACCAACAGCCCAAAAAACAAAGGTGTCCAGTTTCCTATTTTAAAAGAAAATTGTTCGTGGAAATTACTTTGGGGCCATTATCAATTCCTTCATTTTGCATTTTTTAGGTTGCTATTGTTAAACTAGTACAGCCTACACATTTTGTAAAGGTTTGGATATTAGCGAAAGTGCCAGATTAAATATTTAAACAAATACAAGGAAAGAGAAAGCATTGTTTATCTTCTTCAATTAGTTTTTAATTTATTATGAATAAAACATGTACACCTCTTGTGAATATGACGTCTACCCCTGTAAATTAAATACTCCAGTATAAATGATGTCCTGACTATTCAAGTTTTTGCTTATCATTATGAAATGAATGATTGCACTGGCGATAAAATAATGATATCATGTGATTTTGTCCTTCCTAGTTGCTAATGATTACTATCCCCAGTAACTAAAAAGTATCAATGTGTGGTGGATAAAACAGTTTTTTTGTATTGTTATATTATATGGTAATTATAATATGTATTATTTAAGTATCATCTATATGTTGCAGTTGGCATGGCTAAAGCTAAATTAGCCAAATTAAGCTAATGTGGACTATTTTGTATTGAGGTTTTTTTTTTGTTCAACCAAAAACATTCTTACAAAACTAAATTGAGTACTACAGCTGTCAGGTAAATGTACGGTTACAGCTTAATAAGCAGGTGAAATTACGGCTTATTTTCCCATTGTCTGAAATCCGACATTACGCGAACACAAACGT
>NW_011350913.1:0-2176 GCF_000735185.1 Notothenia coriiceps
GAAGTGAACATTTACTTCAAAAACGACGCCAGATGTCACTGTAGTGTATATTTCTGTATATGTTTTTGAAATCTAGTGTATTCATCATTTTCCTACACATTTATTCACAGGTGTCTTTAACCTTGGAAGTTGCTCTTTAAACTTTTTCGGACCACTTATTTATTTATTTTGGTGACGATCCGACCTCCATGCTGCTACTCTGGTTCAAACTGCATCCACCAAACAATATGATTTATCTCGACCTCCCCAAAATAACCAAAATCTGATACGGTGTGAGATGTCTTTTTTAGCTGTTCTGTCGTCATTTCCTGCGATTTTCTCCATGCAGTCAGTCAAAATGAATGAATGAATGGACGTTCCTTTGACTATTTATAGGCAAATATGGGCGTTACATGAAGGCCGCAAAAGCTGCACTGCATTTCGAGTCGATTGTGATTTATAAAAGGGAAACCGGCGTAGGATGTGCCGTACGCACTTTCCTCGCCGGTACGCAATGTTGGAACATTTCTGTACATATTTTTTGGATTTCTACTACGTAAGCAACCTTCCCACATGAATCCTATGCAAGGCGTTATAAATGAGGCCCCAGAGCATACATTATGAGTGAATATTGGATTTTCTTTTATATTCTTCCCCAGAGACATGTGTTTGCTGTGTAAATAGTCATCTGTTTGCTAATTTGTTTACAAGGTGATACCATGTCCATGTTCTGTGGCTTCCAAGCACCAAATAAAAATCCTGATTGCATATTGTTAAAGTGTGTCTTTTCATGTGTTTCAAGTCATAATTAACTTTTGTAAACTCTTTGGCAAAGTTTAAGGTAACTGTGCTTATTATAAGCTAGTTTTACACCTTTGTTTACCAACAGTAAGATTTGAATATTTTTTTTTTTGGATGAAATGTAGTCAAGAAGCATTATACAGGAAGAGAGAAGTTAACAACTGAATCACTGAAACAAAAAAAGGAGGTAACCGAAGAACTGTGCCCACATTATTTATAATAAACAGTCCTTTAAGTTGTTGCATGTATTGTCTGACTTTTTTTCAAGACCCAACAATAATTAAAATAAACAAACTTTTTTGTTTTGTTTGACAAAAAAAATGCAACAGAAGCGAAACAATAGAAATAATAAAAACCCCGAACTGACAAGACATACAGGATATTTCGCTCACAAGTATATCTAAACATTTGACATCACCAATGATATTTTAATTTGGGTCTTTGGTAATTATACCTGCCTGTAAATTAATATAAAAGACCTTTGTGTTGTGGTAAATTGCTACATGTAGGGCCTTTTAAAGTGCAGCACATTTTCTTAAATGAAAGAATGGAGAACTCACCCACTGGCTGGTAGCCCTGACTCGTAGGACCTCCAAACGGGTTGCGACTGCCAAAAGAGCCCCCGTCAATGGACCCGTACGACATCCTGTCTGATGGCTGTTGGCCTGTAAGCTGTAGGCGCCTGGAGAGGGAACAACAAGAACAAAAAAAAACAATGTATATCCACTTTGCTCTTCCAGACTAAAAGTGATGCACTCACAGTACTGACAGTAAGTGACCCAACAAAAGCTGTGTACAGATGGCATTCCTAAAAGCGTACTAGTAATGGAGGTTTTAACAGGCAGCACTGATCGAGGTTTACTGTAACTGTCCAAGTCGGTTTATTTCCTGTCTGTCTTCTCCTGAACTTCCTGTCTGTCTTCTTCTGCTGTTCCCTTCAGTGTTTACTTCATGTATGTCTCCTTCTGCTGTTCCTTTTAGTGTTTACTTCATGTCTGTCTTCTTCTGCTGTTCCTTTCAGTGTTTACTTCCTGTCTATCTCATGGATGTATAATAAGAACTGGATACAGCGTGGGAGGCTGGGTCTCGTTCTTTCCTATGAGAGCTGCTCATTGGAGCATGAAGACAAAATGGCCCAACTTTTGAGAGAGCGAAACGTCACAGATTACCCATCATGCCTGGCTGTCAGAGCAGAAGTACCCGTATGTGCAGTCACAGAGCATGCGCCCCTTAAGCCCCGCCCCCCGAGGTCCCACTCTTGCTCACTAGAATGAATGGAAAATAAATGTAGATTTGGCTTTTAGTGCATTTTACAACTTTAAGGACTGAATGATTCTAATAAGGGCTATAAAATATTCCATACTGTAAGAAATTAAAATCAATGTTTAATGATGTA
>NW_011350914.1:0-2246 GCF_000735185.1 Notothenia coriiceps
GGGAATTTTCAAAGATGGAAACTTTCCACGGGAATTTATGGGAATAAACTGGGAATTTTCTAAATTGAAGGTTGGCTCTTCATATGGAATTTAAATATAGTTGGGGAAAGTATATTGTAGCATAATTTTGACTAAAACAAACAGATGCCATTCAAGTACACTTGAATATCCATGCCATAGCACACTGCTCACTGCATGGCTATTGAGACCACACAAAGGTTTGCAACAGGCTCAAAATGTGAGAGTGGAAAGACTGGTTGGCATTCGGGCAAACCTAAGGCTCTTTGAGCCGGACACAGAGCCATCCTCAACAAGGCTGGACAGTGACACTGAAGAGGAAGACTCAGAGTGTGATGTTGATGAGGCCCAGGAAGAGCCCGTTGACTGAAAGGCTTTAGCCAAAATGCAGAGGATTGCTTGAAGGAAGATTTGCATGTTTGATGGGACTTTTTGGAGGGAGAAGGGCTCTTTTCATTTAACATTTTGAATGGGACTTTGTGGGGATCTTTGGATGGGGGGTGCATTTTTGTTCATTTTTTAATGAGTGGGGTTGGGGGGGATGAGTAATATTTAACTCAACATTCCTGTTTTCGTTCTTCAATGAGACAAATAATTGTTCAATAAAATAATTAAAACTTGTTACAGTATGTACTTAAAAAAATATATATATATCTGTTGAAATGTCATGTTTTTTTGTTTAATTTTGCATCGAATATTTCCAAAATTCCCCAGCTTAACTTCCCATGGAAACTTTCCGGAAATGTACCGGAAACTTTCTGCCCCTTTGCAACCCTAGTAGTATACCATCTCTGGGGACCATGAATCTCCGTAATAAATGTCATGTTAATTCACCATATAGGCATAGCTTTTGGTCCATTGCAGTCTGCACAAAAGTTCTTGACTGACAAACAATGTCATTTTCAGAGCCATGCTGATGGCTTAGCTACATTTGAATGCTCATGTATGGACTATATTTGGCAAAGATAATCATATGTGACCCCGAGACTGTGACCCTAAAAATCTTTGCATCTTTTCAGTCACAATCTGGGACATTCACATTTGTACGTTAAATAGTAAAAACCTCTTCGTGGACACATCTACAGAGAGTTAGATTCAGTTTTGTCTTTCTCCTGAATTCTTACACAAGTGTTATGCAAAATTAAATATTATACACCCGTATGATGTTTGTCTGAGAATATGCTCAAAAACTCACGGCCAAATGCTTGAGTCAGAATTTCCGGCTGCTTGCGCAAAAGACTCACTGGTAGTGTTACATCAGATCCCTCTCATGTTTTATTTGGTGAACATGTACGCATGTCTAATAGATGGTTTAGTGTGCCACAGGTTGCAGGCCTGTTGATTTATATCAGATCATGGTGAAGACAGTTGGTCAAGTCATACAGCTCTGGTTATCTAGCAACAGTGTTTTTTTTAAGTGGATCTTTTTTAAAACTTGAAGTGTTCAGAGCATTCCCGCACAAATGGTGAGGTGCTCCACAATAACCAATTAGCAGAGGGCAAACACTCAACTATTTTCTTTTGTGACCGCCGAAAAACTCTTGATAGTAAAAATAAGAGACGTGGGAAAAAACATTTCAAATATTTGTTGAAAGAATACAGGGGAGTTTATGTTTCAGTAGCATAGCAACAGTGTTCTCACATGTTTAAATATTTGTATGTCAAGTTTTTGTATGTGTTCGACTTCCCATATCAAAAACATGCTGAAAAAAAACATCTGATGGTGGGATATGTACATATTTTGTTCAAGGTAATGTCGTATTGTTTTTGTATATTTATGTTTTTGAAGACATTTCTTATTTCTTTTATAATATATATGGTCTAATTTTTCCTTTTAATTTCTCTTTATGTGTTTAAATATGCATTAATAAACCAAACCTGATTCCTTGTCTGTGAAAACAAACAGCATTCTCATGGAAAGTGTTGAAGCCCCAAATGGAAACTCTTTGATGATCTGGCAACATGACAACTCTTATTATTAGAGCAGTCAAAGAAAGGGTACGTGGATATCTTTCTAAAATATCAAATTGATTCTAAAATCCTGAAATCTAAAGGGACTGGAACACTGCAAGGGCCTAAAAGGGTCCCTAACACAAACATGTCTTCATATTTTGAGTTTTTTCCTCTGAAACACACACACACACACACACACACACACACACACACACACACACACACACACACACACACACACACACACACACACACACACACACACACACACTCAC
>NW_011350915.1:0-4657 GCF_000735185.1 Notothenia coriiceps
GGCAGCGTCTGGGCCACGTAAGCCAGGTAGGAGGCGAGGGAGAGGAGGGCGAGCACGCAGAGGAAGATGAAGAGCACGCAGCGGCGCGACAGCACCAGCAGGGGGCTGATATAGTGTCTGTGACGAGCGTACTGCACCTCCTGCTGCGCCTCCTCCTCCTGAACCAGGTACAGGTACTCCGCCCTCCCAGGGACCTCGAACACATCCTCATCCATCTTCACTCTGAGGGATGAATAACTCAAGTTAAATCCGAACTTGCAACTTACAAATTATTGATCACTTGTATATAGTCTCTTATGGCACTACTTCTATGTTATTGTATTTACTTGCATTATTATCTGTTGTATTGTGTTGCACTGTAGGAGGAGCCTGTGACCTAAGATTTTCATTGACATAACTAAACTGTAGCTATCTACGTATGACCAATAAAAGCCTTGAATCTTGAAAACAAAGTGGTTTATTAAAACAGATTTGTCATAAACAGATGATGGTTAAATAAAACACCCATGAATATACATGTGATTACATATTCCATTTTGCATGTATTTAGTTTACTTATTTTAACATTAACTTGCATAATGAGTCAATTGCACTATTATTTAATTTTTATTATTTGCATTTCTTCTTGCAATATTTTTATTTTATTTGACTTTATTTTTCCTTTATTTAATTTTGTTCTTGCATTATTTGAGTTAGCATTTTAATTTACAATTCTTATAATTGATTGTTTTTCTATTTTTCTTTTACTCAAAACTTTTTTTTACTTTTTTCTTTTAATATTTATTTTCTAATATTTGTTATGTTTCCTTTTAGATTAATTTATTCTTATTTCTTTGTGCACTAATAATATTTCGTTTATGTCTTAAGCATATTGTATGTTGCATTATGAACTAAGAATGTTCACTGCTGAAACTACGCTGCTATTTATAAGACAATAAACCCTGTATAACTTTAGACCTTGATTATATAAATGTACATTTAAAAAACCCATAATAAGACTGTGAATCTTCTTTAACTGACCTGCAGAAAACTCAACATTTAATAAGACTTCAAACACAGTTGTTTATTTTATTTTTGTCTGGGGTCACTATGATTACAATGTTAGTTTAACGCCAACTTGTGATTAAATACTTTGCAATTATTTGTCTTTTTTTAATCACAAGTACAAATAAATGATTACATCACTAAACATATTAAACTGAACTAAACGTCAATGAAGATTTTTTTTAAAGAGAAAAATTTGAATTTTTATTATCATGGATATTTTTAGTATTCCATATATTAATTAATAAGATCCTTTAAATGTATATTTCTGTATTAATTAAGTTATTATCTTTTAAACGGTGCTTCTCTTATTACAAGAGTAAGTGTTAAGCTTTCTTCTTGAACCCTTTCCATAGAGCAACAGTGGATTGTTACCATTTCTCTGATAGACATTTCCCAAAGGTCAGTTTTAGAAGCAAATCTGATCGCTTTTAGTTGTTTTTGTATTAATAGTATAAGTATAACGTTGGATTGTACGGTTGAAAAGAGGGCTATAATTGTGGTTACGTGCACAAACACACAAAGGACACAGGATACTACGTTTGTGAACAATGAGCGGATATAATGTCACAACACAACTAATTCACAAAACAGGTGAATCCAATGTACCGTTATTTTTCACAACATGTTAGATATATAAATATGTGCTTGACACGCCCAGCATCGTCTCACGGTGTCTTTCTCAAACTTTCAACCCATATAAAGCAGATTACGTTAATACAACGCTGTTATTTGATGTTATTTAACGTGTCTCTTCCTAAGTGTTGTTTGTGCACTAAATCCCTTTTCCTGCCGTTTCCTCTGTGTGCCTTCAACTTCCTCTCACCAACTGAGGACATTTCTATTCACTAAGACACAATCTTTCTTCTTTTAAATGCAAGATAACATAAAGTAGAGTTATAAAAACTTACCATGTCCTGTAAACACACAACACATGGAAAAGAAAAACTAAACTAAAGGTGACGCTTTCTGCTGTGGATCGCGCATGTCCTCAAACTTTTCCCCTCTTCTGCTTTTACACTTAAAGGGACAGTAACCCTTATTATACATCCATGACAGTAACCCGGGCAGAAAGAGTTTATTCATAGACTCAGGAGGATAGGGAGAGGATTATGTCCACATGAGAAGATGGTTTAGGGATGTGGCAAACTGTTTTCGAAGACATTGAGTTCTGATTCAGAATTTTGAGATTTTCAGGTAAAAATAAATGAATTAAAAGGTTCAGAAAGACGTAATAAGAAATGTTTTTTTCAGAACTTTTTTTTGATTTTGAGAAAAAATACTTTTTTCTTCAATATAATATTTATATTATTCTTTATTATTTGTGTAATGTATTTTTAATTTTTTTTATTAATTAGTTTCAATCTTCATTTTGTTATCTTATTTCACTTTTTTATTGTTTAATTTGTTTATTTTTATAATAATAATTATATTTTATTATCATTTGTTATAATGGGTATTTTATTTTCACCAAATATTTTTTACATATCTCGGAGATGAGGCGTCCCCGTGAGGCTGGCTCCCTCAATGTTTTATTATTTTTATATCATAGCCATTAAATGTTGTTAGTAATTTTTGTTGGTTATGAATTTCATTTTTTTAAATTGTTTTTAGTATTGTGATTTATTTAAAAAAATTGAATTATTTTATTAGTATTATATTATTATTTTTATTAATATTTGTAATATAACTATCGTATATTATCTTTTATTATTATTATTATTATAAATGTTTTGTTTTTATGTATTGATTTCATTTTTTTATTATTTTATTCTTCATTGTATTTTTTTTTAAAATCATTTTTATAATTGTAATATATTCAATATTATTGTAAGTAAGTAAGTAAGTAAGTAAAAGTTTATTTCTAAAGCACCCCTCCCAGCACGAATGCAGAGTGCTGTACAAAATATAGCAGTCAAAACAATTAGGCCAATATGGCACTAAGGCATAATAATAACAAAGCANTTATTATTATTATTATAAATGTTTTGTTTTTATGTATTGATTTCATTTTTTTATTATTTTATTCTTCATTGTATTTTTTTTTTAAATCATTTTTATAATTGTAATATATTCAATATTATTGTATTACAACAACGTTGGATTGAGACATTTTACTTACTTTGTTAGGCATCCATTTACCCCCTTCAGCCAAAGACACCAGTACATATTCCAGTCAGATTTTACAGGATTGGCTTCTACGTTTATTAGGGTTATAAGGCGACACAAAGATATTGTTAAAGAACATTTTTTTTAACTCATCGCTAGAAGTAACCATCAATTTTTCACATCTGTTCCAGAGAAACCCAAGGCTACCAGGACGTGTGGAGCCGGGTTTCCTGAATATCATTTAAGCCTCTGTTTCTTTCTTACTTTACCCAACTTCCGTTTTTCACACCGCAATTATCGCCCACCTGTACACCTGACTGTACATGTTTGATAAATGTTCCAAAAACACAAAGCAACCAGCACATCTGGATCCAGGTTTCCTGAATATGTCCTTCAGAAAAAGATTGAATTTAGCCTCATTATCTTTCTAACTTTACCGAACTTCCGTTTTTTCTTTTATATTTCTAGTTCATTTTTGGAAATGCACAAATAAATACAAAATTAAAAAACATTTAAAACATTTTTTTTAATGAGGGTTATACACTTGGGAAGCTTCATGGTTATATCTATTTGTTAAAAATGTTTACCCAATTCACATGCAGTGCGTAAATGTATGTATTTTACAATCCGTATCTTTAAAGGCCATTTTCTTAAAACATTTCCTCCTCTCTCATCAGGAACCTCCATCTGTCCAGTTTCCCTCCTCTCTAAATGCAGAAGCTTTCTACATAAGGGTTTGCTCATTTATCCTCCTCTTACAACTTATTTTCTTATGTTTTTAATGTTTGCACCACAATACACCAAAGCAAATTCCTTGTATGTGTAAACGTACATAGCAATAAACACTATTTCACTTTTTCTTTTTGTATTGTTGGAGAAAATACAAGTTGTCTCCACTTTATGGGTTGTTTTAATGCACTGATAATGTGTGACTCTGCACTGTGCAGGGGCGGACTGGCCATCGGGACGTTCCGGACGAATCCCGATGGGCCGGTACTGAAGTGGGCCGGTCGGACGATGTGGGCCGGCCGGTAACCGTTAGGGCTCGACATTAAATGTCCCGCTGGCCCGGAAGCACTATTTAGACACCCCGGGCCAGCATAACGTACCTACTTTGCCCGCTCGGGCCACTAAAAATATTGCTTTAAAAAAATGGTCCTGTGGTATTGGTATTTTGACTAGCAATTTAGTTAAATTGTTTCGTTTATCAACGCTACAACATAGCGTTTTGTGAGTCGGTTGTCGTTGTTGGGTGAAAAGCAAACAGCTGTTTGCTGCGGAGCGCAGCGCGAGCAGGCTCCCGTGAGCGCGCTCCTTCACTACAGACTATTGCGCCACCTAACCATTCGCCAAAAATGTTTTTAATACCAGTGGTAACCGGCCAAGTGCCGGGCAAAAACAATCATCAAATAAAAGAAAGTAACCGGAGGAGTTAAAGGAGAGTGACAGGGAGCATGAGAAGGAGAGCGAGAGAAAGTTTCGGCCAGCTTGATCGATGGAGTTG
>NW_011350916.1:0-1439 GCF_000735185.1 Notothenia coriiceps
GTGTGTGTGTGTGTGTGTGTGTGTGTGTGTGTGTGTGTGTGTGTGTGTGTGTGTGTGTGTGTGTGTGTGTGTGTGGCAAGAGGCAACATCAAAGCGGAGTGTACTGCCTTTGAACTGTCAGACTTCTTCTTCTTCTTAATTTATTCATAACTCTGGAGCACTCCTTCCATCCTGCTCCGTCTCTTTCTCCTCTCCCTCTCTGCGGCGTTTCATCATGTCCTTCTCTCATCTCTTCTGGAGCTCTGTCATTCATCGCTCTGCCTTCATCCCTCTGTTCCTCTGCCTCACTTCTGACTTTTGCTTTTTCATGGAAATGAAGGGCTCCTAAAACAATGTGCATGCATTGTTTATCACAATTTTAGTATAGAGGATGTTGATGAATTCTTGTAATGACTAACCCTCTATTGCTGCTGATGTGCAGGGTGGGGAGAGTCACAAATGTAATCAGTAACTAGTAACATGTCAACAAAAGTACCTAATCTGAGTGTCAACATACAAATGTAATGTAACCTGATTACTTTCCGTTACTTTTGGATTACCTCAATATCATATGCAATGCAAATATAAACAAGAGAAAATAAATAACAATAGGCAAGGCGAGTTGATTTATATAGCACCTTTCAACACAAGGCAATTCAAAGTGCTTTACAAAAATGAAAGACATTAAGAGCATTAAGAGACATATTATAAAATGGCATTTAAAAACACTCATTTAAAAGCAAAGATAATTAAAGCTGCAAGCAGCGTTGAGCGGGTCTTCGACGTTCCGCAGGCTGTTGTCCGCACGGCGACGTGTGTGTCTAGGTGTGTCGAGGACTCTGCCGTTGGCAAACGTGGGAAGTTTCAGGCCGATCGGACAATGTCTTTGAGTTACAGCAGTAACACAAACATTGTGTTTGGTGGCGGGTGATCTGTCGCCATGGCAACGGAATGTGAGGACACCCCATAATACCCCTAGATGTGTTGAGGGCTGCATCGTTATCAAACCTGTGAAGTTTTGTGCCGTTTGGAGCATGTTAACTGGATGAGAAAACCGTGTTTCACGGCGACCATTTTGTTACCATAGCAACGAAATTTGACGAAATCTCAAAACTGACACATATATGTCTCGAGGGCTTGACGGTTAGCACACATGTAATGTTTGAACAGTTTTTGACCATATACACAGGACTTATAGCAATATCGTGGTTAACGGCGTGGGGGGAAACTCACTATTGTCATATTGAGGTGTTGAGGGCCGGACCATTAGTCATCATCTGAAGTCTGGTGCCGTTTGGATGATTTTCCATTGAATTAAGAAAACACAGTGTTTCATGGCGAGGGATCTGTCGCCATGGCAACGGCATATGATGACATCCCATAATTGGCGTAGAGCTGTTGAGGGCCGGACCATTAGCCATCATCTGAAGTCTGGTGCCGTTTGGACGATTTTCCGTTGA
>NW_011350917.1:0-450 GCF_000735185.1 Notothenia coriiceps
CACACACACACACACACACACACACACACACACACACACACACACACACACACACACACACACACACACACACACACACACACACACACACACACACACACACACACACACACACACACACACACACACACACACACATCACTTCAGGGGACATTAGATTTACTTACATGCATTTCCTGGATACTTATCCTAACCTTAACCATAACCAACACATGCCTAACCCTAACCAAGTCTTCACCCTAAAATTAATGATTACCCTTATGGCAGTGCTTCTCAAAGTGTGGTCCGCGGACCACTGGTGGTCCGTGAGCGCCCCCTAGTGTTCCGTGAGTATATTGGTAACATTTCAAATTTTTAATTAATTAATTAAAGTTTTCCGCACTCTCGCGGTAATATCTCCGCAATGGAGCGAGCTTAAATTTCACTTTTGATTGCATGATATAGCCCAGA
>NW_011350918.1:0-3293 GCF_000735185.1 Notothenia coriiceps
AGATGAGTCACTTCCTGCCGAAATGAAGGCCCCGCCCCATTTTGTTGTTGCTTGGGACAGATTTCTCAGGCATTTGTTTTTATCTTTAAAATTAAACGTCGGCTGGCATGTTGCAGATTTAGCGAGACGGCTGACTTGTAGAGGAGGGACAAGTACTCAGACCTTGTACTTCAGACCTCAGAATTCCTTTATTCATCCCACAAAAGGGGAAATGTTCGTTGTTACAGCAAAGTACAGATAGGTTTATCAATGGGACCCGGTTGAACTTTGTCAAAACAACCTGGAAAAGAACTTCCAGATGAATAATATAACAAGGTGGGATCACATGACCTTGTATCCTTAATAATGACCCCATCCCAATTCATGAATTAATAAATGTACGTTTGTGGGAAACACTTCATCACAGCAGCTGATAATGCTAATGTCAACCGACTGAGTAAACAGTTGTTTTGTTTAAAGTCAAAGTAGTCGCTGCATTGAAAAATACAGACACTGACAAGCCAAGGAAATCCATCCCATAATGATCTAAATCAAACCACGAATCGACGCTGATGCTCGATCTTCAATGACATTTCTGAATTGTTCGCCTGACTGACCATCTTAATTAGGCTCCTTGCAGAAACAGAAATACTTTTTTTTTTTATGTGATCGGGGAAAACCTCAGAATATTGAGCTCCAATCACATCTTTTCACACAAAAAAAAGGGGCGGGGCCACGTCGTAGAGGGAAAGGACTCCCATCAAGAAACACCAGCAACGTCATCAGCCAGCAGTTATCGCCTCATCAGGGGAAATAGGGAAAATGGCCGGTGACTTTTTTTATTTTATATTAGCAGCCCTCCTCCATCCTCCTTCATATTGATTGAGAAAAGGTCAACATGTCTCCTCCCGCCATCCTCTTATTTTACCCTCCTTCCACTGGACCGGTGTCCAATCACAGAGAAGAAGAGTCTCTCTTTCTTCTTCTCCTCCCCCCCTCTTCTTCTTCTTCTTCTTCTTCTTCTTCATGGATAACTTAATGTGTAGAATCAATGCTGTTGGTCACTTTACTCAGCGGCAGGTTCACAGCGGGGCAGGGTGCTCAGGAAATCATTAGCTATTTTTTTGCCGTTTAATCAGTGCAAGGGAGTTTTCGTAGTTGCCCCAACGTGTTGCCCAAAAGAAGTTGCCAGTAGTGATGTCAGCAGGAAAGTTATTAAACAAAGAGTCCGGACTTTAAAGGAGAAATCCCCTCAAATAATCCAACACCAACAGCTGTTTTTACTCAAGACCGCAAGTTCCTACATTTCCCAGAATGCCTTTTGACAACTGAAAACGAGATAAAAGTTATGAGGATCCACTAATGTAACCTGATGAATACTGCTCATAGAAGGTATCGGTGAATTTGTGGACATTTGACAATAACGGTTTATAAGATGTGACTGTACCAGGCAGACGCTGTAATGGAAACACTGTGTCAAGTTGCATTATGGGAAATGTAGTGTTTTTGGAGGTTGACCTAAAAGTCAGGGTATCTCGACCTTAAATGCTTCAAAATCAGCCACATTTATTTTTCTCAATCTGTCCTCCAGGTTTAAACTATGTAATGTCCTCGCTGTATACAGGGACATGTACACTATATGCAATTGTTCTGCGGTATTAAACGTGGCGTGAACATGCAACATTCAGATGGGTTTTCTGAGATACTGGAGGGAGTAGTAACTAAAAACAGAGACAGAAACGAGTTGGATTTCTGTCAAAATACACTTTCCCTCTCTTCCTTATTCCTCTAAAACAGAACCGTTATCTTGGAGCATTTTGATGGGATTTTTCCGTTTCTGTGATTTCCTGCAGCGTCACGTTGTCGTTGAACCTGCCTCTGACTCTCTAATTCAGTACTTTTCACACAAAAAAGACGGTAAAAATGACTGGGTTGAATATCACTAAACGCCTTGTTTTAACGGTAGCTTTTGAGATGAATAGAGATGTAAAAAAAAAAGAAAAAAAGTATTTAACATAAAAAAAACTTCCAAAATATTTTTGAAAAGACAAAAAGAAATTACATATCAGTATGAAGTCGGTATATATGCGAGTATATTATTTTTCTTAGGTATGTTTGATTTTGTTAGTGTGCAGTCTGTCGCATGGTGTAGAGCTGTGTTAGTGTGACGATGGTGGAAAAAAGAAAATGGAAAAATAATTGTTGTTTTTTGTTCTTAAATGAATCTGCAGTCTACTTCTCAGGGTCACAACCAATCACCTTCACTCGTTAGGAAAACGCAGATTTACTTGACGGCTGATGATTCTTCGCTCAGACTTTTTCCAGCTCCGCCCTGGCGAGCTTTCCCTCGTTAGCGATAAATAATTAGTTTAGTTTCTGTTGGTCTGTTAATATCCACTCTGTCCATGTTCATATTTAACCTAACATGGTTTTAGAAATGTACTTTTTTCCCATGTTCACTTAGTTACATTTTAAAATATGTAAACCAAAAAATGGTAGCATAATCTCCTCACTAGTTACTAATACTGATTGTTGTTATTGTTGTTTTTACTTGTTTGTTTGTTGACAGTTCTCGGCCCCGGGCTCTGAATGTAGACTCTCTAAAGTTTGCTGTTGGGAAAATGGAGCCCGGGGGGCCGAGGAGGAAGTAGATTTAAAGACTGAATCCCCGGGAAGCTCCTTTCTGTCAGGGAAAAAAAAAAAAAAGGGGAAATGTTAGGAATGAGAAGAAACAAAACACACAACCTGAGACAAAAGAACGAGAGAGAAAGTCAAAGGTAGAACTTTGAACGTGTTAAAAACAAGATGCTTAATCATCATTTTTCATTATTATGGCCCGTATTTATCTCATCATTACGACTTTACATCCAGAGGTGGAGAAGTACTCACATCTTGTACTAGTTGATTGTATTTCACAGCATTAAAGTACCCAGTAAAAGTATACAGTAGCTTAAAATAAATATCCCCTCAAATAATCCAACACCAATAGTGTTTTTTTTTTTTAGTAAGTTCCTACATTTCCCAGAATGCCTTTTGACAACTGAAAACGAGATAACAGTGAAATTGAGGATCCACTAATGTAACCTGATGAGCACTGCTCATAGAAGTGTGGTGTATTTTGTGGACATTAGATGTGACTGTACCAGGCAGACGCTGTAATAGAAACACTGTGTCAAGTTGCATTATGGGAAATGTAGTGTTTTTGGAGGTCGATCTCAAATGCTTCAAAATCAGCCACATTTTGTATTCTCAACCTGTCAAATAGAAAGTAAAATTACCTCAAAATTGTACTTAAGTTCAGTACTTTAATAAAT
>NW_011350919.1:0-11107 GCF_000735185.1 Notothenia coriiceps
GAGAGAGAGAGAGAGAGAGCAAAAACAAAACCCAAAGCCTGCTCAGGGCGACTCCAATTAAAATTCTTTAGCCATGCCAACATAGAGCCAATGAATTATGACAATATGTATCTACATTGGCTGCTGGAGTTTCCAGCTATCGTGGAAGGTGACAATGAGTGAGCTAACTGAAGTGTTACGAAAAATACTGTCAATACTTCTTTCTTAATTTTGGATAATTTCCTTAAGTGACTGTTGAAATGTAATTATAAAGATGTATTTGTATTGAAACATGTGGCACTCATTGGAGAAACTGATACGTTTTAATCAGACGAACTACAGAAACCAGAAGTTATGGAAATTCTTCTAGTCTTTAAGAATGCCACATACACGTTATCTCATTCAGTATAATAGCATGCGTTCCGCCTTTACTGTTCCAACTCTGAAATGGTGGTTCCAGAGGGAGATGCATGTTTCTACTGTTAACCTAAGATACAACGCTAATGTTGAATTCCATTAAAGGACGAGAGAATACCCTCTACAAGAGCTGAAATCCCTCTGGACTGTTTTAGCTCAATGAAGGGCATCGCTAAGACAACCGCGTGTCAACACTTCTGATGTATTACTCCATTGGGATCAAACTAATGTTTACCTTTTGTCCCTCCAGCTTCAGACCATGCTCACACATAAAGATCTTACATTGAAGATAATGACATCAATCACTCCATCCTAGGGGGAAAACTCCCATGATGATGATTCAGTCTCACTTCCAAAACCAACACTCATTGGAAATAGGCTTATAGCATTCAGAAACACATCGTCTTGGTGAGATATGTATGGTCAATCAAGACTGCATGACATATTCACTTTCTACATTGGACTAAACAGAGCTGAAGATATGATGATGCCTCCTGCAGTGGTTTCACGTTTCCCAGTTGCTTACTAAAGGTTAAGGTGTTTCTCATGCTCAGCATACCAAGTACAGCGCACCACCCGTACGCCTCCACTCTTTGTTTCAAAGTTTCAACATCACACAGGCTTCAAACAGTGATGTCAGCAGGTTTTGATTATAACCTGCTGACATGAGAGGCATAATAAGACTTGCTGGTATATAAGCAGGCTCAATTTAGGAGGCCCAGATGAGATTATGCAATGTTGTCAGAGTAGCACAACTAATTATCATGAAACACAAGGAGATGCTAACTGATTGATTAAGGATTGTAATTGAAGGGGCTCTGAGGAATCGTTGCAGCTCTCTGTGATGAGAGACAGGAAGCGTTGGCATATGATTTAGAACAGAAAAGGCTGTACACTGTTCAACACAGAAACAGGTTTATTTCTAATGTACCATATTGAAAATCAATGCAGTCGACAATCTGCCTAAGTAGTCTGTTAAAAACTCCGAACACTTAAAGCGCTTGACTTTCACACTGATGCACAAATAATACGCGACCAAATCACAGCCAAATGCAGCATTTAAATAGCAACTTGTTTCCAAGACAAACTTCTTTTGATGTATAATAAGTACACGTCTCACCAACAGACATGTTTGATAGAAAAAAGTTCTGTTTCAACCTCACTTTAAAATTGGCCAAAAGATAACCTGTTATTGCCTCTCAAGTCATTCTCTGTCAAGTTTAATTGTGAGGTTTATAGCTTTCTCACAACACACAAAAACACTCCTCTGAGATTTTTCTGTAGAATTATTGCAATCACGTAGAAGCTCACAGCTGGATACGGGTAAAAGCTCATTTTTCCACCCTAAATCATTTTCCCTATCCCCTGTAATTGTAGTGATTATAAGAATATTAGAAAGACGCTTTAAAACCTAGCATAGCATCTATTGCACTTGAAATATTTTCCTTAGGAAAGCATTTCCTTTTAGGCTACAATTCACCGGGGCACTCAATCACTTTAGTCCTAATTGAAATATAGTAGAAATAGAAATGCTATATTTTTGAAAAGTACAATAGATTGACTTGAATATAAATCGAATTAATTGAGATGGTTTACAGAGGGTTTTAGAGTTTCATTTGGCTTTCATCATATGTTGGCACCCAAACATAGTTACAACACGTGGCGGTAAATAATGGGGGTTATCTTAAAAAACTCTATCATCTTCCTAAAATGTGTTAATTAGGAAGCAAGAATAAAGTAATCTAGAGAATTGGTTTGGATTTTCTGTATACAGTTTGTAGGTTTTAAATTAGATGAGTGAACCACACCATATGGCTCATTTTCATCCAAAGAGCATTTGATTTATTTCATGAAAGTGTCCTTCTGTTTCTTGACAAAAAAAGAAAAAAGGCCACACATATTTGAAATTAATTCTGGTCTTATTTGAGGGATAAGGCTCATTTCAGAAACAAACCATTCAAAACAATTCAGCCATCTCTGACTTTCAAGTGGATGCTGCTGCGGAGGTTAACTGGAGGTCTTAAGGAGGAGGCAGCCGCTATGAAAGACTTCTCAGCCGCTGATCTGGCTCGTCACCTTACTGGCTTATTTCCAGCTGTACTGAAGAACATCAATTGAAGATGGATGCCAGAGTAATGAATCTGATTAATACTTTAGTATATCCAGCTTCCCTTGGGCAACAGGGCACAGACCCACAGCGGTAGCAATACGCCTGCTTTCTTGTGTTTCAAAGAAAAGGTCAGATTTATTTTACATAAAAAAGCATGAGTTTCTCAATGTTTATTGTATCTGTGCCTGAGTGACTTAATCTGGGAGCCCCTCCCCCATGCCCATTGTTTTGCATCATGATACCATCTATTCACTCTCCAGAAATGAGGTCATATTACATGCCCAGCACTTGATCCTTGAGATGTCCGGACCCTGATGAGCATAAGACTGTGCAACAATGCAAAGAAACAAAGCAACATTGTGCTGACAGAAACATTGATCGCATTTAACATGTTGAAGAAGAAGATGAAGAAGCCTATTCTTTTTAGAACTGGCTGTAGCCTAATTAAAAAATGCAAAAAATGCAGAGGGAGCCTGGCAGCCATGGTTATGGTCTGTGTTAAGGATACAGTCAACAATTATTTCTTCATATTGTGTCCCGTGGAGTTTTAAGACTTGATATATTTCTCTTATACCAGCCTCTTTGTTGGGGGCTGGGGGGTGGGGGGACACACACACCAAGCCATTTAAACTGGATGTTGTCTCTGGCTCAAGTGCTTATAGAAAATGTCAAGACCTTTCAAAGCCATAATAGTGAAACAGTTGAGGAAAATGATACATGGCAGTGTTTTTTATGTGCTGGATAAGGCAAAAAAAAAGGATCTCGAGTACAATCATGTACAGCCAGAAAAGATTTTCATCAACTGGTCTGTTGACATGAGGCAATGATTTTAGATTTATACGAATACCAGACTTTCAAACTAGTGACAGGTCAATTTTGCACCATTACAGAGACTAGGGCCCGTGGTGCAGGCCTTATTCTACGGCTGTGGGCCAACTGTCAAACTAAATGACGAAAATAAGCTTGGATCATTGTTTTATTCTTGCCGTGTACAGCCTTGCTCCTATTTATTTCCCTGGTTCCTATTTTCTGCCTTTGAAAAATATAAAATGTCACTTTTAAAGAACAATCAGTTTACCTTTTTTCTAGCTCTCGCACAACACATAATTCATTTGGAAAACATAGAATACCAGGATAAAAAGACAAACATACTTTAAGAATAATACTGCAAATGGCATCTGTATGATAGCAGCAAATGCTTAAGATTTAAATCTGCCCGGACTACATTTCTAGACACTGGCTCTTTGCTGTTGATTACAGCTGTTTATTCATGTGGAAGAGGCTGCCACTGATACCGTGTGTTTCCTGACAGCATGGGGAACTGTCTTTTCATCTGGCTGTCCCCCTCAAATTCATAGCCAGATGAGACATTTACTGGGAAGAGTCGAGGTTTGTTCAACTGAATCCAAATGACATGAAAACAGCTGAAGGATGTGGGGAGAAAGGAATGTGTGGCTCATCTAAAACAATGGGGTCTCTATGGAAGCTCATAGCTTTCATGCATGTAAAAGAATAGAGCATGCGTGCATAACATGAATGCACTGACGTAAAACATTGTAGAAGCAGCAGCCGGATTCATCTCAAATACAAGGTCAATCGTTAGAGGCTGAATGGCTTAGCTTTAAACTAATCAGAAAAGATAAAAAGGGTGAGGATGCACATGCGTACCATTACTCATTTTCAAGAAGTTCAAATCATTTAATTGATGTGGACCCACTGTCCAACATGAATCAGGGCAGCAGTAATGTGGCGCTAAGAATTAAAGAGGTGGGGGAAATGAACATATGACAGCGGACGCACCTCACGGGAGCTACTCCATAATCCAGAGGCAGTGACTAATTGCATGCTTCTGGGTTTGTCAGTATTTGAAAGTGCTCACATTTTTTAGCCAGAAATCAGCTAAGGGCCAGAGTAAAATTGCCTTCTAATAGTCCGAGGTCTCAAAAAAACGCAACAAACAAGCACTGTTTTCTGCACAACATTGCTAAAAGAAATAATTCATGCTTTGATGCCCGTCTCTAAAGACCAGGGGGGGAAAAGAAAGAAGGAAGAAAAGACTAAGCCATGATTCCTCGTGGTATGAGAACATGACTGAAACAAGACACAGTAGGCCTTTATTATCACTTTGGTGATGACAGTGTTTTGAAACTGGATGCAATCTCAAGAGGCAAGGAGAACAGTTTAAGAGATTTGCAATCTCTATAAGGTCAACAGGTGCGGGCTCAGCAAAGTGATAACTTCACAGTGGAGACGTTCACGTGAATGAGAAAAGGCCAATGACTGGTTATAGCGAGTGCTGCTGAATAACCATTAATTAGTCGTAAGAACCTGGTAATGGATGCATCTTGAACATGTTTTCCCTATCCATTTCCTAGAAGGCATGAACTGAGGCGATGACCCGCTTGTGGAGTGTTTCCTTATTCAAGGGGTGGGAGGCAACTTTTTTATTGAGCTGATTCATAGCCCAGGGATAATCTTTGGTCCAATAAACCATAGGGATTCAGGCAAAGCTTCTGCTACTGATCACAGCCGACACAGATTGACACCAGGGAATTAGACGCCCTCTCTAAAGAGACAGTCAGAGCAGAGGTGTAAGTCTCTTTGATGCGACGGCCCTTTAGGCATGGTTAGAAACATGTTAAAAATAGTGAGCGCCCCTTAGCTGTTGCCAAGGTAATTCTGTGATGATAAGTAGCAACACATTTAAACCACCCTCATAGTAAGACACTTATCTCTATACAGCCACTTATGATGACCTTATGCCACAGAACCAATTCAGCTCTTCAGTAATCAAGTATGAGACAACAATGACTAAAAGCCAAGCTGAGTGGAACTTTAGACGGTTAGCTGCTCTGTATTCAGGGCCACACTGAGCATCTCTCCATCAACATCCACACAATTCATATTGAAATGGGGCAGGCCTGCCCCCTCAGCCTTTTCTGAGAGCCATCACAGCGGATATTTGATATTGGTAGAACAAGATATTATCACATAGCTTTTCAAAGATTTGCATTTTCTTTCCTGTGTTTAGTGTAGTTATGATTTCTCTGAATAACAGAAATATACTACACTGATGTGTTTTCCTAGTATTAATGGTATTGATACATTCGCATTGAAAGTACTGTAAACTATTTTGACATTGTTGGTGATGTGCTAGGAATAAAATGTGCAAAAACTCCCAAAGTGCACTAGTCCACGCCCATGCCCAGTCAGTGTGTGTATTAAGAGGCAGCTCGATCTGGCAACGTAGCATACGTGATGGAGGGAAGATGGGGGGAAATGGGGGAGGATAGGGGGAGAGAGCGCGTCATTGTCATAACTCGATTCTGATAAACAGCCACAACAAACACACTCTTCAGCCTCTTTTTAAACTGCGACATCACACTGTACACTACATTTTGCAAAACTGTCAGGACGGCACTAAATAAATAGTTCTGTTTTCGATGTTCAGCTCCTGAAAATGTGGGAACGACTATCATGTAAGAAGCGATATGCAATGTTGGGCTGTTAATTTGGTTAATTCAGGCGACATGTTCCCACCTGCAAGAGGTTATAGAATCAAACGCACACTTAATAACACAACAACGCTGGTAGCTCATGTGCACAGAGGGAAAGTATGTTAGAAAACTTTGCCGTTGCACCTGCCTCTGCACAGGAGCGGCGTCCTGCGTAGCACTGACCGACCCCCAGTCAAGCGAAAACAAGGACGGAATGGAGGGAAATGGCCTATTGTGTGTTTATCGCAGGCGCTGTGCGAACACCCCGTTTAAAAGTAGTTAAGAGACATGTTTAAAACGATTAACTGGTGATAAGGAGCGTGTGCGGGTGAGAGCTTTAGAGAGCCCCCGACAGAGAGTGAATGTGAGAGGGAGAAAGTGAAGTTGTGTTCGCTTGTTTTACCTCAGAAGAGCCGTGTCGCCTTGTCTGCTGACCACACTTTCCACCGAGTAGGGATAGTCCACAGTTTGTCCAGCGGGCAAACAGGACGGCAGAAAGCAGCACAAGCTGAGTATTATCGCAGTTAGCCACTGACCAGAGACACAAGCATCCTGCACCGCAAACATTATGTCCATGACAACTGTGTTGTGTTGCCGCTTTTCCCCCCAAGTCTTTTGTCTCGATTAAGCAAGGAGTTCAAAAAAAGAAACGTCGTTTTTATTTCCACACTTTTCCTCCTCGGAGCCCCGTAAAGAAATGGTCCGCCGTACAGTTTCCCAGGTTTGTTTTGCTGGATGTGGAGCCCACTGTGCGGGGAAGTGTACTCTCCAGTGGCTTGCACACCATCTAGTGAGGAAACGCGATGTAAAATGGGAGCAGACCTAGAAGCAGACAACCCCCAGGCTCTGATCCTGTTGCCATGCGGCCGTTTCCCGGGCAACCCGTTCCCAGTGGCTTGGTGATGGAGCAGTTAAAACGAGTAGGTATTGATACAACCCAGGAGCAATTAAAGATATCGACTGGAGAAACACCCCCTATTTATTCCCCATAAGAAAATTAACAATCTGAGCATTTGCTGGAAATGGAGCTAACTGGTGGTGACGCAGGTGCATCCCATAGGAATACTATGGGAAATACATTATATCACAGAAAATACTTAAATGTGCATCATTTGATATCATCATTTATAGCCCGCGAGTGTAAAAGTGCAATTTAAATTTAAATGCGGTGCATATAACAGGAATAATCTGGAAAATACATTATATCACAGAAAATATATAGTGAAATGTGCACCATGTTGTTATGTCATCATGTGTGGCCCACGAGAGTAAGGGCAATTTTAAATACAATTTAAATAAATAAAATATCCTGCAATACAATTAAAACAATATTACAAGCCCCTTTTGGGAGATGTTGAGAATATTAGAGTGATATTTCATTTAGCTGGGAGAACTGCAACTGTGACTGTATTCACATACAGAGAGAGACACAGGGGACATACAAAATGTGTTTTAGAGCAGTAGCCCTGTGTATCATGCTGCTCTAAGCCTTTTGACTTAGCCTACATAATACTTGTAGATACAGACTGTACAGCCGTAGCCATGGAAATGACATACATTTGTCAGAGGTGACATGTTGGCATTGCTCACATTACATTACACAACTTCCCTGTGGATCTTTCACAGAATAGTAACAGAAGACTAGATAAAAGCAGTTAGCTTTTGTCACTACTTCAGAGAGCATGTGCTTAAATTTGACTCAGTTAAAGATTTTACATAACAAGTTATCATACAAATTGAAATGTAGGGATATTGTATATTGGTGCTACAACCAGTAAGTAACATATTATCTCCTGCAACAATTCCATGGAGTTGTTTTATCGTTATTTTTGTTGTTTTATTCCTGATTTTATTGATCAGTTTTCAGTTTATACAGTATGCTAGTATCCTATTATTTTCCTCCAGATTCTATGAAACACTCCATCCCAATTTATTCTCATATTTTGTTGTTAATAATTTCCCCAAAAGGATCAATATAGTTTTATGGTATATTATCTTAAAATCCTATATCACAGACCTCAGAGAATATTGCCATCTGTGATGTTATCAAGATGCACTCTCTGGACCTGATCCATGGAAATTTAACAGGGTGAGCGCCTGTGAACTGTTTACACTGAAACAAGCTTTAGACTATTGCCTTGCCTTTGGTTTCACACCGGAAAACGAGTCTTGATCTCCCATAAATTCCTTCTGGGTGCTGGGAGAGCTACCTTTCCTTCTTCGGTTTTTATTTATCTGAGGAAATCGTTTATTGCAGTGGAATGAGAGAGTAAGTGTCGGGATACAGAGGGGACAATTCACTGTTAAAAACAAGTCAACATCCAATGTTCCATGACAAGCATGCATTATACAGGGGTACTGGAAAGTTCATCTTGTCGTAATTGCATTACTGAAGCTCCCTCTACTGTTAATAGCTGTGATAATACCGTCAATACTGACCGTTACATTCTGGTTTTGTGACCGAGGTTTTTTGGGCTTAGACAGTGAGATATTTTCCATCACTTGTCAGTCACAACATTGATTTCTTTTTTTTCTGAGCTCTTCAAGTTACCTCCTAAAATGAACCTTCCCATGCATGAAAGCTATAATTACAATAACTCCATTTTGTGTTAGTGCACTGTGCAGATGGGAGAGAAGACTGGCAGCCTCTAATATTCGACTCATAATAACCTAAGGAATTATGAACAAGATGAAAGAGATCAGGCGCTCGACTATCACAATGCCTGAGCTGTTCTGAGTAATGGATACCTCAGACATTTCTTCACTGTTTTCATTACCAGCGGTCTTTTCAAAGCAACAGTGAAATCAATGCATGCAATTTGCTTTAAAAGAGATTGAATGAAATAACACAGAAACCAGTTATTCCTTGACAACTGGTAGATTTAAATATAAACTACTACACAGTGTCATTTGTATCAGGTGAAGCATAAACCTAAGAAAATTAGCGTTTTGTGTTTTGGATATATTGGTCTTTAAGACGATAGGCAGCATTAACAGCACAGTTCTTTTCTCAATTATTTATGCTAACAATGTCACAAAAACCACAGAAGCATATGCTGCCTTATTTTGACTGAGCTAATGCAAAATGCCTCAGCAAATATCCTTTATGGCTTTTATAGCTGTCTTATATAGCTTCACACAAAATACCAACCTTAGTTTATGGGACTCATTTATAAACCTGAGTAATGCAGCATAATGAAAGCTTTTGTTTCCTGAAGAACGTAAATGCATGGTCATTTTTCTGTAATAGCGATTTGGTTGGCTATTATGATAATGGCTGACATCCTGCAGGGAAGTGTGCCAATCGATCAGACCAAACGCCAAAATATTAATGCTGAGCAGTTCTATTAAATGCACCCTGCAGCCTGAGGTTTACAGGACACACAACGAAACATCCATGGGGACGAAAAGTAAGAATAAGGCGTGTGGCCCAGTGGTTTAGTGCGTTGGTTTTCGGATCAGGGGGTCACAGGTTCAACCCCCTCCCTGGGCAAGACACTTCACCTCACATTGCTCCTGTGGGGATTGCCCACAGTATTGAGTATGTACGTTGCTTTGGATAAAAGCATCTAACAAGTAACATGTAATGTAATAACTGATCCCCTATTAAAAGGATCCATGTGTAATTGTTAATATCCAAGACTGTATTTTAATTAATGTAAAATTATAACCCTGGATGTTGAACAGCCTTCCATCTACAGTTCTGAATGATTTAAATGTTATTATAACAAAAGGGCATTACTGGTTGCCGGGTGATTTTTTTTCTATGACAATCTGATTAAAATCAGCATTATTAATAGGAAAACTCGTGATTTGTTTTGCTCTTCAACCAAATATTTGTATCGATTGATATATAAAAAAAATTACAGAGGGAAAGATCCAGTGAATTGAAATCCCCTTTTCATGAGGATGCAGCGCAGTGACTCCCTTCCTGCAGTGATGCATCTGAAAATTATAGTAAAATGACTCCAATGGGGCAAAATTAGCTTAAAATAATAAATAACACCCACTTGACATTGTCATTCACAGAAGGATGATTAAATATTGTATGTTGCTCTCATTTCAATAAAGGAGAATCCAATATTCCAAAGTATAGGAGTTGAAAGCTGTTATCCCTATTGTTAATCTTTAACTAATGACACAATATTAACAAACAAAAGTGGCCTGAGTACACACCAGCTCTGCTGTGACATTCAGGTTTCAAAAGAGACTGACCTGACTTTCCGGGAAATAAAAAAGACAAGGCAACCTCAATGACTTTGTTTTGCCCTGAGTTTTTCACACACAAAATTCCATTATGTTATATAGTTCAACAACTGCTTCTTGTCTGAGTAAAAAGTAATGTGTTACATTTCTCAAACTGTACCTTACTGTCAAAGTCCAAATGCACTACATAGATATAGTGGACATAAACTCATTTTGAATTAACTATAGAGTTTGATATATGTAGCCCTCCAGCAGTGATTTATTTTGAGCCTCCACTTTCTTCGCTGCCCATGTGGGGCGGTGCAGGAGAAGAAAGCCTACGACACTCATGAGTCACAACTACATTTGTACTCTAAGACAGCAGCACCTACACATTTCATGCATGGTGGACTGTTCAAAAAGTTCTTCAGTCATCAAATATTAGCCCTGCGATTGGAGTTTACTTTGAAGCTTCTCCAGGATGTGAAGCAGTCAGACTAGTGAAATTAAAAGATAGAGGTAGTTAAAAGTTCATCTTGTCATGAAATATAGCACTGAGAAATAACTGACTTCTTTCAGGACATAGTGTCGTTTCTTGTTAACTCTCATCCCTTAAATGAGGAACAGCTGTTGGGAACAGTTGAGTGCCCAGTTGGTTTGATGCAGAGTGGTCCGTTGTGTATAAAGAATGCTCAAGGCTACATAATAATGAGACTCTGGGCCGTGGGAAGTAGGGGTGCTGAGGGTGCTGCAGCACCCCCTGGTGGAGGACAGGGGATCTGCACAGACTGCCAAGGCACACCAAATATAATACAAATATAATAAAAAAAAAATGTTCAGCCTTGATGTAACAACATTCATAATTAAGTAAAGTAAGTAACACCCTTTTCACCCCGGTTACATTTTCCATTTGCCCTGT
>NW_011350919.1:11355-13243 GCF_000735185.1 Notothenia coriiceps
TTTCACAAAAACTATCACAGTGTACTTTCACAGTTTGTCGACACATTTTTATTTGCACATTTAGCTTTTAATTGACAAACATCAATGTGTGTATTATTACGTGTGCTACAATGCGAGGAGACGGGGCGATCGTAGGAAGATATCTTTCCTCTCTCCATTGACATTCGAAGTAACATAATGTTTCCCGAAAATAATTCTGGAGGTCCCCGTGGGAGGAGGTCCACGGGAAGGGATGACTTTCCTCGTATAAGGGGAATGCAGAGGCTATCAAGTGCCTTAAGCCTCATTCCCTGATACCCGGCTCCTCGGTCCTCTCTTTCCCCTCCTCCGGGGACTTGACCCGTTAGATATTGATCGTCAAGACAGGCCATTGGTTTGAGACGTCTCAACATCAGCGGGCGGCTGCTGGAAATGCCACGAGGAGTCGAGACGGGGTATTGGGATGAGGCTTACAGGTATCAAGTTAGACAACTAATGTCGGGTTGCCCGAAGTTGTGCCGAAAGGCGCCGTTATGGCTCGGGTATAGGCTAGCAGCCCATTCTCCAAGAAAATTGGCTTGCCCCTACATGTAAAAATTACTGTGACAAGTGTGGGTAAGGGTGTAATTTTGGGAAACCAGCATCGACGTGCCGCATAGACTTTGAAAATACAAGCCGGAAAAATCGTGCCCCTGTCCCGCTTCGCCTCCAGACCTAAATACAGAAGCCCCCTCCTCCCAAGCTGACCCATTACGAGTATCGGCTCTGTCCACATGACCAGGCCAATGATGCGGCCCCGCGACGAGGAAGAAGCCTTCTCGGCGTACTAGCGATGGTGCGGCAGTCTCGTGGCAATCCAGTTATTTACGCTGGCCGGTCCTAACAAAATGACTGTCTTGACTTCTTCAGCTCGGGGCGTCACTACGGATTCTATCCCAGCAAGTGATCTAGGACTTTTTGATGGATTTGTTCAAGGCCGGTTGAGGGAAAGTAGGGTGACTGAGCTGCTGGCAGCCCGCGCGCGACCTGGTGGAGGACAGGGGATCTGGCACTTTCCAACGACAAAGAGAAAGCATTTAGCACACTTTGACACGGATTGTTAAACGTGCCATAATGTAAATACAATAAATAGGTCGGAGGTACAAATGATAAGATTAAAAAGAAAAATTCAGGCCTTAGAGAAAGTGTGTAAACGAACAAGTGCGCAAATATTAATTAAAGTACAGTACATAACGAGCTCCACTTATCTCACCCCGGTCGGTTACATTTTCCATTTGCGCCTGTACGTCATGGGCGCTGTAAGTGATGAAAAGTGTGGGATGTTGGTTATCAGGCGCCCGCCAGCTCACAGCCAAGTGAGAGAGAGTAGAAAATCAGAATTTGGGACGAATATGATGTTGCAGAGAATTGCTGCTTGTGAGAGAGAGAGAGAGATAGATAGATAGATAGATAGAGAGAGGGGGTGCACCGGTACCGGCGGGGATTGTTGTTAGCTTCTGCTGCGCTAACGTATATAAGAAGCTGTTTCTACAATAATGTGGAGGGAGAGTTCTGTCCTGTATGAGAGGCTCAGTGAGGTAAAGGACTCTGAGGGTTTAGATAGCTCACTTTAGTCTAAGTTATCTCAGTGGGTCTCAAACGTTTTGATCACAATTTATGTAAACAAATATTTCCAAGGCACACCTTTATAATTATTAGGATAAATAAAAACAGGTTTGAAATCATTCCAATGTATACTATAGGACAGTAAACTAAAAATATCGTTTAAAACTGGAGAGATTTAAAAATATGCATAAATAAATAAATGTTAACTGGTCAAATAAGATATAAATGAACAACAAAAATAAAATACGCTAGCCTACATTTATTTGTTATTGGCTATGGTAGGTTATTGGAAATGTTCACATAC
>NW_011350919.1:13258-26342 GCF_000735185.1 Notothenia coriiceps
GGGGGGGGCAAGAGCTCCAACTAGGCGTGTAGGACAGAGTGAATACACATGCTATACAGAGTAGAGATGGGCGAGCCCTGATTCATCCGGATCATTAACCCGGATCCTAGAAACGAGCTGGTCGTGACGAGTCTCCCCTCTCCATTAACCCGAGTCCTTTGAGTCCTACACCTGGTGTGACGTACAAATTAAAACTATCAATTGCGTCACTCGCTACTATCTTTATAACATGTAAAATAACATTACAACGTACCCCAGTCCATCTGCCTACCCTTTAGCAAGTAGTATAGCTTCCAGAAGTGATCGTTTGGCTCAGGGGAGGGGACGCGGGTCAGTGAAACTTCCTGCAGACTCGTGGGGACTCAGAGCCGCGGGAGCCGGGAGCCGCGGGTCAACAGCAGACTCAGAGATTCGTAAATCCTGACTCACTGTGCAAAACATAGCAGACTCGTGCGGACTCAGAGCCATAACCGTATAGCAGCAGATCCAGAGATCCAGCAGACTCGTCCTCATGCACGAGTCAACAGCAGACTCAGATTCGCCAAATCGTAAAATAACCCTTTTTTTTTGTGTTCAACATTTTTTATTAAAGCAAAAGGCACTGTGTAGGGGAGGTTAATATAACATCAGTTTAATATGCTCGTGAAATGCAACAACTTTTCGGTTTCACCGGTAGGCTTTCTACTGTCTTGGTGATGCTGACTCATATGACTCAAATTACTCGTATGATCTGGATCTCTTCAATGACTGACTCATAAGACTCCGAGTCCATAAAAGGATCCGGATTTGCCATCTCTAATACAGAGATGCTGTATGAGAAAACCAATGTGATTAGACCTCAACAAGTACACTCGCTACAGGGTGTACTTTGAGGGTTTGTGACTTTTCAGTAGTTGGCCATGTCATGGGACCTTTAATTAACAAAATTCCCCTATAACTGTGAGGAAGACAAAAAACAAAGACCCCACGTGATTGATCCGACTAAATAACTTGTATTGATTGATAGGCAGTACAATAAAAAGTGTAAAAAGTGCCCTCTGTGAAACATTACCAAAGGGCTATTTCATAATTCTTTTCAAAATGGCACATACAAGCAACCTTGAGGGTCAGGTACACCATGTTGATTAATTGTTTTTCAGACTAAAGCCATCAAGTCAGAACAAAAACTGAATGTTAAGTCATTGCTGGTTGTGTAGTTAGATACATTTTTATTATAAATGCAGGGGTTTTTCTAGAAAAATATAGTATGAGAGCAATACTGTGGCGCTGATCTTAAATATAAGATATATCAATTCTCGCAATACCTTACCGTATATAAGATGGCGCCGCGGACGTAAACAATAACGCGACTTCGGAGCTCCGAAAAAACAAATCTCTCTATTAGGGCAGCTCAATTAATCGCATTTTAATCGCAATTACGATTTTGGCTTGCAACGATTATGAAAACAACATAATCTAAATAAAACGATTATTTTCTTTATTTTCTTTTATTATAATTTTTTTAATTGGTTTTTCAGTTGAATTATATTTAAAGTTCGGGGTAATCAACTGCTAAAAACATATTGTTCAAATTATTTTTTTCAATAAAATTATGTTTTCAAAGTAAAATGGATAATCGTTTTTAATAATCGTGATATCAATTATTGACCCAAATAATAGAGATTATGATTTTTGCCATAATCGAGCAGCCCTACTCTCTATGCCGTCTGGTGGTCTATTTGACACGATTTTCATATTTTTGGAGACATTATTCAGTTTTTGACAAACAGAAATATTGTTTTCTGGCATCACTTTAACATTTTACAGGGAAAATCGGCATTTTGGTTTTAGGGCGCAAGCTGAAAGTGAGGGGTGGCAGTGCCCCTTTTACCTGGTTGAGACAAAACCCTGAAATGTAATAATGTCATTTTTAGCCAATTATGGAGGGCAATAAAACAAGTTATCACACTTATTGTACGTTTAACAGTTCACGATGAAAATATTTGATCATGTTAATCACAATAATATATTGGATTAATCATCATATTGAAATACTAGTATTCAATTGTATTTTGAGGGGAGATGAAAAAAAGACACATGTAGTGTTGTAAAATGCATTACAGACTGGTAAGAGAACTCAGAGGGAATTTTACTTAATCATTATTTCTGAATTATTGGCATGTAGCCCGGATTGGAAAAATGCCTTTCCTCCGTCTTCAGCACCCCTATAGAGTGAACAAGTTGTTCGCTCTCACAGCGAGAAGTGAATGTTCTGATCCTGTGGTCTCAATGCAATGCATATATCTCTGTGCCGATTTTGCTGCTAACTGCCTTTTCACAGCCATGAGATTAATGGTACACATCCCTGCTGGAATATTGGGAGCAACATTTTGTAATGTCTTTACAAAGTAGGTCAAACTTAACTTGCTATACATCTAGCGAACATAGAGAACATTTTTAAGCCACTTTGTGAATGTCTGACATCTCCAAAGTCCAATATTCTCTCTCTTTGTGGTCTCATCCAACTAAATCTGAACTTTTGTTGTTATTCTCTTTCATGTCCAAAAGCCAGTCCTGAACTTTGACCATCTGCCCTTTGGTGCTGAGCATGTAGTGTACAGTGAGTTAATCAGATTTTTTTGCTGCAAACAGCTTCCTGCTACAGCTGGAAACATGCCTGTCGACAGTAGACTTTGATCCAAAAAAGACAGAAACCCTCCTGAGAGCTGATGTGCTCTGAAAAATTGGGTAATAATAAATAAATAAAATGTTCGTCCTACAAGCGACCCTTTTACATGAATCATTCAGCAGTAATTTTATCCAATGTTGCTATTTTAAATATTGATTAGTGAAGCTTAAACTTAGAGCTTAACATGTTGACTGACAAGCGGAGTTCTTTTTTTAGTTGTTTTTTATAAATTCATAAGAGTATCACCTTTAATACTCAGTAGACAAAAATCTTTATATTTTATTCATGCAGCGTCACTGAATTTATTGTAATGAACAAAGTTCGTTGTTTGCATAGCAGTGCAAACAATCTAAGAACCTCACAGTGTGCCAATGAAGGTAACGCTGCCTCCCTGCTTGCAAGGTTTCTTTTTTTGTGCTGAGCTCAAACACCAGCCACAGGCAAAGCAGCGGTTCCTGCTTGTTTTTCTTTGATTGTGTGAGCTAGCATGGCAAAGCCCCCTTCTGTTTGTAGCAAAATGTTTTTGTTACATCGGGGTAAATGCTTAGTACTTCCCAAGATGTAATGCTTTGAACTGCTGTTTTTGCAAAGAAACCAGTTTGTGCAAGTCATAATACAATATTTTTGCAATATGGAACAAAAAGTATTAGACAAAAGTTTATTCAAGGATGATTTAAAATGATACATTTCTTAAAGCATTTCGTAAGGCGATACAATTTAGATAATGTTCTGCTGTTTGATTCTTTTTTATTTATTTTTAAAAGACTTCATGTCATGTGTAAACTGGCTTTTAGCAAATTAATATGAGAGAATATACTCTCATACAGAAGGACGTTTTTTCTGATCAACCTTCCCGAAAGTACTCCTCAGTTGTGTTTTATTAGTTGCTGCTCTGCGGTTTCTCTGTAAGGATGTCCTTAGACTTTCTATGATATGACTTTAAAGAGATGTTGTAAGGACTTTTACATAAAAGGTTTCATAACTTACTGTTAATATGCTGCTGAGCTAATCAACGCTGTATTGTGCCTTTTGTACTACCATCGTAATCATAATCTCAGGACAGAGGGTCCTTTCAGGTACTATCCCTATATTAAGCATCGAGGCTGGAAGCATGGTGCATCTTATGCATAAACAGGGAGAGGGTTATATAATCCCTGACTTTATCACTTGTTCTAGAGTCACTTTCAAATATAACTTTTGAGTGTATTGTTGGTGGGTGACAATGGCACCAATGTGTTGTTGCGAGAAGTTCAATGTTTATAAAAAGTAACATTATGAGGCCAAATTCTTTCTGTTTAATCGTGAAAGTCAGGGATGAACAAAAGTGAGCATGAGCCACATTTATTGCAAAGCTTTATACTTTATGCATATTTGTTAAAGAAATTTCTTAAGTTGCAGCTTAGAAACAGTCCAAAAAAAAAGGATGACGTCGGTCTGGGGGTTTGCACCAGAGCTGATTTGATTGTCACTCACGAAGCCTTCAATCTTCATTATCCTCTATATTTCTGCACTTGTCATTTAGTATAAGCACCATCACAATCAGCTTCTTGGATGCTTTCGGCTCCAGCTAAGCTTTCTTTGGCTCGAGCCTGTTGAGCCTTGAGGCAGTGTTAATATTGCACGGAGCAGTAGTTGATTTTTTATGGAAAAAAAGTCTTTATGAGAACATTTTTCCTCTCTTTATTGCTACCTCGATGGTTCTACTTTAATCTTTTGACTTCCCTTTTGGCAGCATGTTGGGGGAAAAATCAATCACTAGAGAGTGGCTAAATCCAGTAGCACCTACGTTTGGAAACTGATGTGGGATAATTTGGGAAATATTTAAAAAGGAAAAGTTTACTTATTCTGTGTTGATTATCTGGCCAACGCCTGAACTACCTTATGTTTGGTGTCATGGACTCACTTTAAAAACCTTAAAATTGGCTGCACAAGCACATCCTGAGCTGCACAAGTATGTTAGACAGTTAACACATAAAAAACTGCTGACAGAATGTAGTGGAAGTACACTTAGGTATGTAGGCTGTACATGTGTACAGATTAATATATATATGTGTACATGTTACAAGCTTTTAAAGGAAGGCAGGGTAGTTCATATGTGTTGACTGCTCAATGGTGAACAACATGAGAATATCCCCATACATCGCTAAATAGAGACAGACTTGCTCTCCTAGTATCAAGAGAGAACATATTAATCTTTAGTATCCGTCAATATAATAGGAAACATTTTTTTAAGGTTACTTTGAAATAAATGTGAGTACCATCACAATAACTATTGTAATCCAAATCCAAATAAAGCATTTACATATTACAAATCATTGATGACCAGTTCAAAATAAAAAGGAACAAATGTAGAAAGGCTACTATCACAGTGAGTAAAAAGCCAGGACCGCGACCTTGGGACAACAAGGAGCAACCGTGAGCTGACCTGAGTGACCTTGATTGAATGTACGGTTGTAAAAGGTTGGTGAGAGGTTGGAGCTAGCCCATTCAATGATTTGTCGGTATAATAAAATGACATCTTAAAATCAATCCTTATACCAGCGAGAGAAGGGAAGGCAGCATGGGGGAAATGTGCACTTGCCTGCGTGTTCCTGTGTAGAGACGAGGAGAGGGACGCCAAGCTAACAAAAACAAAAAAAGGGCAAAATGATAAAACCAGTCTAGATTAAAGCATGTACAGCACTTTTAAAATCACTTCTGAAAAGGGACATCTTAACCTTAGATTTGCATTTTGAGTTAAGGTAAAACTGTTCCATATGATGGGTTAGGGTCGGTAATATCAAGACTTGAAGAAAAAAATAAAGGCCATCCAAGCTTTGATGTCCTTAAGTTAGTCTAACAATGGTTTGGACGAGTTTGCATCATTCCGTTTCAGAGGCAGATACATTTGTGAGTTGTCTGCGTAACACTGGCTTGAAATGCCGTAATCTTTGTCATGCACCTTAACTTGTAAATGCCATAAATTAAAAACAATGCTGTTTTTCTATTACATTTAAACATTTCAAAACATGTATGAGGGTGATGGTTGTAAATAACATCTTGTGCAATAAAAGACCTTAAATGTCACCAGCACGTTTAATTTGTTGGGAATTAATCATAACGGCCGGATAGATGTGTGACCTTTAAAAAGGTATTCCAAACAACTATCAGCTCAGTAAAGATAATCACTTAATTTGGAGTCACTGGCCAGCTAAGGTCAAAGCGGTTGTCTTAAGCTGTTGAATGCCTTTGTATTTGGCGGATAATGTTATCACGATGAAAAGGGCCGAGTATTTCTTTTAAAACCATCAGAACAAAATAACTTTAGTGATAATAATTTCCATGGAACTGACATGAAAAAAGACAGTGATAAGAGTACAGAGAGTGAAATGAAGCAGAGAAAATGTTATCACCAAAGGGACTCTTCTCATTCAATGCAAGATGTATCTCTTGCTTTGAAGAGCTGAGGATGAATTTGGTTTTGTTGCATGAATAGGATTGAAATGTATACTTTTAAAGAAATCATAATATTTTTGACGGTTTGAATGTTTACCACATTTCTTAATTTTGAACTAAACATTGATGATCTTCACATTGAAATGAACACTTCAGTGACAACTAATTCAGGCTCTTTGTGTCAGTCTCACTCCTTTTATTCTAGACCTTGGAAATACATTGGTTACTATGCGCAGGGAGCAATCTTTTTGGTACAAAAGAATGACCTTCACACCAAAAATAGGAAATTCATTTTACATCTCATTGCGAGTTCAGTTTTAGAGCTGCGCGGCTCCCCTGCAGACAGCTGTCATGGAAAACTGGGATTTTCATTGCACGATTTAATCTGCCTGACCTTCTGGCACGGGGAAATAGATTACCTACCACACCTCAGAGCCTCTGCTCTAACTACCTGCATTGCATTACACATACTAAAAGGACATCAGACTGGCTGCTCATTAGCTTTGCATGCATTATTAGAGGCATTTTGTATTTTATCAATATGAAAAAACAAAAAGGTCCATCTGTGTTCTCCAAAACAAGTCCATTTGATTATTGGATGAGCTTTTGTGCGCCTGAACAATTGCTAATCATAACACAATAAGCAGAGGATCTCCCCAAATTGTTCTTATGGAAAAGGGGTATGAGTACACAAAGTGAATAGTTGTTTATTTCGTTGGTTTATCTTCTTTTATTACTATTTTATTAACAGAAAAATAGACTTTTCCTCTCAATAATGTAAATGCATGAATAATGTATCACACATCATAAAATATTTCAATGGATTATAACCGACAGCTTCTAAAAATGTATGTGGAAAAACAACAAATATACCATCTAATGCAATAAAAAAACACGCCTATAATTGAATAAAGGTATCACCTTGTGTACCCTGAATGAGAAAGGACTCTCAGCCTTCTGCTCATTAACAGATGAATGAACATTTAGAATAAATGTGGATGAGTAGCTCAGGAAAGGACAGCTATTGCTTCTGCTTTTCTCCATCTCAGTGTACCTTGCAAATTCAACCTCAGAAGAACAACGGATGTGTCTTATTTTTTTTACCTCAAATTGGCCAGATTGAAAGATTCAGCAAGAAATAACGAGAAGTGATATGTCAAAGCTTTCCCCGAGATGAAAAGCCTGAGGGTATCATGAATGCTCTAAAAAGTGCAGAGTAGTCTGTAGATTGGATGAGCCTTATTTTCACGGCAAGCATATAAAATCCAATTTATTGGATCGCTACCAACCCCCATGTGTGCTTTATTGGAAGGCTGACCCTGACTTGACCAACGACAAACAAAACTAGAGCGTATCGTTCACCTCTTGCATGTAAATACAAAAGGGAATGGAACAAAGCATTACAGTTTTATTCCATCTATATATCAAAACGGGTCTTTTATACCCCCTGTGTTTACCCTTTTGAGGGTGATATAATTCCACAGGCTATTTTGCAGAAAAACAGAGAGCGAGGGAGAGATTGAACAGGAACATTGATATTAACCAACATGAAAAAGTTTCCCAACTGGAGAGATCCAAGATATTTTGTTAACATCTTTGCTCTGTGGTCACAAATGTAGTTTTCACGTTGTTTTGATTCTGGCAAAAGCTTAAGTTCCTTTTTCATTTCCCCACGGTTGACAACCCCGGCAACCCTCAGCGGGATGGGGAGGATAGAGTTGAACGTGTCAGTGTGAAATGAAATGCTCTCTATCTCCTGAGGGAGGTCCATGCTCTATGTGGCCCGCCACTCAAGGAGAAATAACATTTAGCTGTAAACAGGTTTGTGAGGAAACCTGTGAGAAAACATGGACGTTTGACTGTGAAGCGTAATCGTGTCAGTGCGCTGAGGAATAAAAAAAAGCTTTTCCAGTGTAGTTAACTAATCATTCCATCTGTTTTTGTGTGTGATTAAAAAACTAGATTAGATTGCTAATCCCTGAACACTGATAGTAGGCCTAATCCATGAAGAATGTAATTGAGGCATCCCATGTGAGCATATTTGCTGCATAAAATGCTCCGCAGGCTACATGAGAAAAGACGGATGGAATCACAGGGTTGTCGATTTATATAAATCATCGCTCCTGGTAAAACAAACTATAATAGATTTTATTTTTCACCTCATATACCAAAGCTTTACTTACATGATACTTACTCTGTCCTTCAAATGTTGCATTCTGGCACACCACTTGTGCTGATTGAAATGATTACGGTGTCAAATGCCACTCAAAATGCATAATCATTTAAACAAACAATGGATCCTTGATTTCACACAGAGGCACGAGAAAGCAGGTTACTATTTCTAGCCAAAAACAATCAATTTTACCGGTCAATTAAGCCAGTGTTAGGTCCATAAATTGGTTGAAATCATCATCTCCAGCTGACTTTTGAAAGTTCCCCATGTTTAACTTGATTTAAAAACCAAGTAGGCCTCAACATATGTCAAAGTCTGAAGGGCTCAAAATACCTTGTGCATATACACGGCACTCAACTTTTGAGATGTGGACATAATTCTCAGCTCTACATGCATCGGCTGCCATCTCTCACAAATTGGGCGTCATGAAATGGACACTTTTCAAACGCTCTCAAGTCACACATCCACATGCATTTTCCAGCACAGTGAAGAAAATGGTAACTGATAACATCCCAGCGGCATCCCAAAGAGAGAACACTGACAGCGCTTTGAGAGACAAGAGAGAGAAGCACAAGAGCAGCATAAAATACTGTGGACAGGCCAGCTGGCGCTTGGATTTGAATGCTGTTACAGTAGCGGTTCTTGGAGAAACTGAAAAGGCGAAATAAAGATTTGCATTACAACAAGTATTTGTCATGCTGTTATATAGACTTCCAAAAAACACTATATTTAATATATATCATATATTCAATAGGTCATGTTGAATACTTGATATCAGCCAGGAAAGCTTGAAAGCGCAATGGATTTCTGTCGCTTGACTCACTCCAAACTAAAATGGAAGGTTGGCTATCCGGTTGTGGCAATGGGAAAAATACAGAGAAAGAAGGACACATTTTAGTGAATGTCATTTCAAAAGTTTCATGCAGCAAGTCATCAATGAATCAACAACTTTATACACAGAAGTATTTACTCTATGTCCTTGCTCACTGGTTTGTAAAGTTTGTTGCCTTCTACCCTTGTGCCATAGCTTTTTAACTTCTGTTACCTGATCCTTGACCTTTTCCTGCCTACCTGACAGCCGATCACTTTCATTCAATCTTCCTGTCTGCTACTGTTGTCTGCATTTAGGTCCGATTCAGCATTTCCTGAGCCGTTAGAAAATAAGTCTCGCTCCACTTCCCAGGCTATGATCCATATGAAAGGCACAAAAATACAGAAACGTCATTGTTTTTTAGTTACGAGAGCTACGTATTTGTCAGAAATCCCTGAGAGAGAGACATTTATCGAACAGTATATTCTCTACCAGCCCCCTGCCATGTTCAAATAGACTCTGCTTTGTCTTATTTGGGATGAAAGCATCCGTTAAATGACTAAAGTCTGACTCATTCCCTAAATCGTAATGATATAAAGACCTGTTGATTATGATATTGTGAAAATGCCACAATAATTATACAATCACACTCATCTTAGGCCATCAGTATTCAAATGCACATCCATCACAGATGAGGCACACATTTGACCTTTCACACATCTTTTAAAGAGAGCATTTCTGTGAGTAAAACAAAAAAATCAATTGGCAGATAAATCTGAAATGCAACAATTCCATCAGTACCAATACTTACTGCTTACCTTTAATTAATGCTTTTAACTTGAGCTATCAGTAAGTAATAGATGCTACTTTTTCTGATATCACATTTTATAACATACAGTAACGATTGTGTTAAACATTTGATAGGTTAACGTTGAAGTCGTGTTGTATTCTGAAAAACAGTCAAAGGCCCAATTCTCATTCTATACTGAACCGATAGAGTTTTGCAGTCTGCCTACACACATTACTGCAGAAATTAGGAGCTTTCTTATCTGAACACTCGTGCTGCTTCCAGTTACCTTTGCTACAAGTCTCTCTCTCTCTTTACCGTCAGCCTTTTTTGTAGCCGTAGGCAATTATATCTTTAATTGAACCTGTTCAGTGTTTAATTGGACACCTTTTCCTCATCATATAACATTATTCGCAATTTAATAAATATTTTTGAACTCTTTCAGGCTCATAAAGACACCCTTAAAATGACTCGACCACCTGCCTGGAAATTTGGCAGGAGCATAATCAAACTGTTCTGCTGGGATTGAAATAAGGTTGTTTTTTTGATGGAAGTATCTGGTGTTGCCAGTTTTAATGAGGACACATTCTAAGGTTGTGACATTCAATGTCCATCAATTGGAGCCAGTTCTTTCTCTTTAAAAAAAGAAAGAAAAGCACATTCAGAATCATTGACTGTGCAGCAATAATCTGGTACAATATTGTCTGGCAAATAACTATTAATAGAGTGATGATTATGGATTTCTCTATAATGTTCTTTTATCTGGAAGGTCATAGATCAGCTTTGCCACATAATGGCTCTTATGGAGGTGCTAAGGATTTAGTGCTTTGGAGCTCTTCTCACCTCACTGTATTCAACCTCGAAGCCATTTACTACTGAAATTGTGAGCTAATATCCCAATTTGGCCTTTGTCAAGTACCCGTTATCTTTTCTCTGCTAAGTCCTGACATAAATAACATCATTTTTCTTTTTTTGAAGAAAAATAAAACTCTCCGCAGTTTCATGTCTGAATTTAAGCTTCATTTTTCTGCTGACTATTGTATCAATAAGTGAAAAGAGCAAATTATTGGCTAGTAACTGTGGTCACACGGAAGTAGATAGTTATATTTTCATTAAAGTGATGCTGCTACCCACATTAGAGTTTAGTTAATTAAATTTAATGATCAAAACAAAAAACAAAGCAGTGGCAGTTTTCTTTAAAGCAACAACAAAAGAGTTAATTTGATTGTCATTAAAAATTAATGACCAAACAACATTAAATTACAGAGATTCAATAGAGAGAAAAAATACATAATTAATGAAAAATAGACTTCCAACACCAGCAGAGATTGAACACATATCTTCCAGTATGTCTACATGTCAGTATGTCCTTCTGGTCAACCTCTGTATATGTTCCAAATTGAACATTTATAAACGCCATATAAAAACAAGATAATTATCCTCTCAATACAAGCCAAACATAGTTGTACATGATGAATAATGCAAAGATATCTTCTTCAAGATCATGTTACGCTTCAGTGTAATTGTTTCTAAAGGAAAAGCTTTCAGTGAGCCAGGCTTGGGCCTTGACAGTTTATGAATTCAAAGTGGCCCTTCATAAAATGTCTACATCTCTATTGCTATTAGGCAGTTCATATGGTTGAGTGATGTCACATCAATAAACACTGGGAATATAAACTGTACACATTGAAAATCACGCCCTGCAGAACACCAAAGCAAACTATTCATAACCAGATACCTCTGAACCAGGAGATTTAGGCAGTTTATCTTGCTTTGACACAGGATATTTCAAAGTGGTCCACATGGTTTTAGATTCTAATAAAGTCCGCATTAAAGTATTTCTGTAGTGTGAAATGGAAGCCTGAAGATGCTCAAATCCAGTACAACTAAAAACCTTTCCCTAATCAGAACCATAAGACCATCATGTAGTCCAACAAGTTTTCTGACAAGAAGACTTGGTGAAACTATTATGAAGAACATGTTTTAACTTCAGTGTCAACAATGTAGGTAGATAGAGGGCGTTGCCTTACATTGATTGTTCCAACCTTCTACTAATACTGTATCTACAATTGCATCTGTACCAAAAACAGCAAAATACATTTCTATGGTTAAAATGAGACAAACCAAAAAGCCTTATTCACAAACTACCTTTTATAACATTAAATATGGCTTTATCTACAAATGGGACACCTTGAGTGAAACAGTGAGCTACATGTTGAGTACAACAAAATATACAAAACAACATTACATATGAACAACAAGGTGTAAGATGTGTTGAGATGCTTTATTACACAGATGACCTGAAAAAAGCAACTTTCCATGCCGTGTGCTCCTATTTCCTGGTTAGAAGAAGTCAAAGGTTATTACATGATACTTAAAGGAGCCATTAGGTTGCATTACTTCCTATTGAGCATTTAGACTTACACCACCACTTCAACTCCAAGCCCTTGGAGTCCACGTGTTGATTCAACCCAGTCTCACGGTATTTCGTGTTATAGTCACGACATTTAATCTATTGATTCGTGTTCACCAACACGATTTTCCACTTTTTTTCGTGTCACACAGAACGATTTTCAAAGCAATGTATTTCTATTGGTAGTATGTTTCGTGCCTGCAACATGTCTTTTTGTGCGGTCGGGTCTTGGAAGACCGACTCAATATCAAGCCACGATAATTATTTTTATTTTAAATCGTATAATGTCCGACTTTTTTTGCCGCCAGCGAGGACAATAAATGGGGCTCAGAGCCTCAGAATACTGAAATCGGTATTTTTTAAATCTTTTTTCCTTTTAATTTGTTATTCTTTTCTAAATAACACACTGTTATTTACTCAACAATAGCACACAATTATCCTTGCTTTTATTTATTTGTTTGATTCTATAATCTCTTGCTTTTTTGGCGTCTGTAAGGAACTGAATTTGAAAATAAAATAACCGTAAACAGACGTAGGCCTATATGGGACATTTCGAGCATCATTGCGATACACACCCACTGAACTGATTACCCAAGATCCTCAGCTATGGTTTAAGTTCGGTTTTGTATGTTTTAGCCGCAATACACGTTGGGATATGGTGTTAATGCGATATGTGTCAGGGTTAAGCGAAGCAGGCAGGGCCCAAATGCAGGTTTAACAGAAAATACCTTTATTTCAAGGCTACAAGTAACATACAGAGCAGAACTCTCTCCCCCGTGAACACAGTCAACAACAAC
>NW_011350920.1:0-1417 GCF_000735185.1 Notothenia coriiceps
TTGAATGGCATCATTTCCAAAACATGTTTTTTGAGGAATAGCTGGAATATGAAATGATAAAAAAAATGTCATTACAAAGATACTCTAAGAAAACCACTGGTCACAAAAGACCCACTTATGCATCTAAGGGTTGAAGCCACATTTTTTCCATTTGTTTTGTTTCTCAAACTGAGTGAAGTAAACGAGCAGCTTCCAGTCTGTTCTGATCCAATTAGCTGGGGCTTAGCATCAGGTAGCTTTACAGTAATTATCTGCACTCCGAGTGTTACTACTAACACTTCTCACTTCCTGTTGTTGTTCAGCATCTTATTCAGGGTTTGACTCCACAATAGTTTTTGCATTGAATGAAATCTGTTGTCTTCCCTGTTATTGTTTTACAGATAGCCATAATGTGCAAAACAACTAATATAACTGCATCATCATGCATAAGAGCTCACTTTTTCAAAGAATACAAAATGGAAATCAACAAGAAAATACTCAAGAATTCACCAGAAAAAAAGTTTAATATTTTCTGAAATAAAAATTCGCAAATTTAATCGAACATTTTTTTATATTTCCTGAGATTTTATTTCCAAATGTATTAGAAAAAACTGAATTGAGAATATCTTGAAGATGTTCTGATATTCAAGTAATAAAATATAGAAGGAGATTGAGCTCACACATTTTTTTGAAAAAATTTACAAATTTACAAACCATCAGCGATTACATTTACGAGAATAAAATGTACAAAATAAAGTAAAAAACACTTGAATATCTTCTGAGATTTCCGTAAAAAATGTGTAAAAATATTTTTCAGGGTTTTAAGTTATAAATTAATTTCTGAGAAAAAACTCAAAATATTCTCTGATATTTAACCCGTTTTTTTCTCCTGCAGAAGCTCCGCCCTCGACCCCCCCGCCCAGCGTCGCTCCAAGCCCCGCCCCTCGCTCCTCCCTCCGCCATAAAACAACCAATCAGAGGAGAGGGCGGGACATCGAGGCCCCGAAGGTGACGCATCACAAGGTGTGTCAGATCGAGGTGGAGCTGGTGACCTCTGACCTCGGAGGCTCCGCCCCCAAAACCGGCATCATCCGGCAGACCATCAAATACTCTGAGACGGATCTGGACGACGTGCCGCTGCGTTGCTACAGAGAAACGGACCTGGACGAGGTGCGTCGGCCAATCAGATTCAACTTCACCTGGTTCCTCACTTAGCATACTTTAGGGTTTTCATTCTGCTGATAGAACTGATTATCAGCTCATCAGTAGTTCATTCTATGAAAGGAGGCCGTGTCTGGAGAATAAAGGAAACCCAATCTGACCATAGCTCAGTAAATCTATTCATCTGTAGGCGAAGAGAAAAAGTAATATAGTTATTAACTATATCTCTCCATTCTTCAATTGTGTGGGAATCAGGAAGCAGCCAGGTTCTCGTGAT
>NW_011350920.1:1686-3865 GCF_000735185.1 Notothenia coriiceps
TCCTGTGAAGTGAGCTTTCTGCTTTGGGGCAACAAAGAATTAAATTAAACACTTCCAGAGAAATTCTCTCCATGTATGAGAGTTGGTGCATTTCCATTGGAAGTCACATTTCCTCTTCTGAGATCTCAAGGTTAACTTCTCTTTCCCATTTCATCTGAGCATACTCAGCATGTCCGCCGGCTGTGTTTGTGATTGCAGGTGATGCGGGCAGAGGCCGAGGCGGAGGCAGCAGAGGAGGCGGACTCAGACTTTGGGAGTAATTTGGGGAACTCCTTCAGCCCCCCCAACGTTTCCCCTAAACCCCGGAGAGACGTTGGGAGGAAGGTGGAGGAAGAGGAGGAGGAGGAGGAGGAAGATGGACAGGACGAGGAAGGAGTGGTGAGCTGGGCCAGTGTTCGGATGCTGGGAGACCGACAGAAACAAAAAGTAACCAGAGACGAGGACGAGGTCTTCAGTCTGCTGCTGAAGGGGTGAGCCAGAAAACTACACTTCCCATGATGCTCTGGGGCAGGGCGGCCCAAATGGACAGGGTTGGATTAGGCGAATATTTTCTGAATTTCTGTTTGTAAAGTTTATATTGTGAGGTTTTAGGGACTGTGAATTATAGAATCCATAAATGTTCTATTATTTTTCATAATCTGAGCCGGGAACACCTTAGACAGGACATCAGTACTTTCTCTGATTAAAGTTACACATGTACGAGAAAAAACTAACAAGTAATTGAATTTTTTTTAATATTCTCTGACATTTAAATTCACACATTTACAAGAGAAAATATTGAGTATTTGAGATTAAATTCACAAACGTACAGTATGGGGAGATCACTTGGAAACTCACTTGTAAAAAAACAAGATTTTTATAATGTGTATATATCATATTGTATTCTCTAAGATTACATTTATATCTTAACACCAATACATTAAAGAACTGGAACTGGTTTAAAATATTTTTAAAAACCTGGATATTTTCTGAGTTACAACACATACATCTAGGAGAGAAAAAAAAAAAAAAATCCCAATTTTTAAAAAATATTTTCTCCGATTAAAGTCACAAATATATGCTACACTAAAATAAAAGTGTAAAGAGAAAAAAACAAAAACAAAAAAAGATTCTGGTAAAGATTCAAGAATCACATTCAAGAGAGAAAAATCACAATTTACAAACATTAGAACTTTGAATATTCCCTGAGATTAAAGTCACAAATTCCCAATGAAGCTACGCCGGGTCGAAGCGTCTTCCCGGCGTCTGGAGCACCTGTTGGAGTTCTTGTTGTTGTGTTTCTGATCCTCTAAAGTTGAAATGTTTTAACCCTCAGAGCGTTGCCGGAGTCTCACGGCGGCCTGAAGTCTCCGATCTCTTTAGGAAGTCCTCGCCGGCCGTCAGAAAGCAACCTGGACTCGTTCAGCCGTCACTTTGAAACCATCATGGAGTCGCACCGAGCGAAAGGCACGTCGTACAGCAGCCTCGACAGCGTTGACCTCCTGACCTCCGGGTCCACATCCGTGTTCACCTTCGACCTGCCCACGCTCACACCTGAGATCCAGGTGAGAGGCTCCTCTGGTTACATAAACACCTGCTGTAGAGTGTTGGAGTTAATCAAATACGCAATACAGAGCCGAGGGAGGGGGTAACATCCTGAGAAATAACTCCGGTCTCTGGTTAACGGTCTCCAGGACTTTACAAACTTTAACCTGCACTCACATCTGAACACTTATGGAAATATGTTTATCATGTTCATTCAAACGCTTAACGTTTTACTGCAATATCTTGGAGACACCTCTGGTTACATAGTCACACCTGCTGTAGGATGTTAGAGTCGAGGGAGGGGTCAAGATACTGAGAAGTAACTTGAGTTTACGAGATATAACTCACAGGTTACACAAAAAATACCTAACTATTTTCTGCGTTTATAGACTTACAAAACAAACGAACAAATTCACAAGAAATATGAATTGTGTTCATTTTATTTCTTTACAAAAAAACAAAACATAATAATAATAATGACAATTAAAAAAAATATATATGTATATTGTAATAATAATACATGTTATTTAAAATGTAATATTATGTCTCCGTGTGTGTTCAGAGTCAGATCTGCGACAGTGCTAAGCAGATTCTGGAGCTCAGCTTCGCCCCATTGGCTCACCCCGACCCCCCCTCCTCCCGCTCTGACTCCGCC
>NW_011350921.1:0-18057 GCF_000735185.1 Notothenia coriiceps
CAGGCCGATTGTCGAACCTCAGATTGAGGAGGAACAATGCGGATTCCGTCCTGGTCATGGAACGACGGATCAGCTTTTTACTCTCGCAAGGATCCTGGAGGGGGCCTGGGAGTACGCTTATCCAGTCTACATGTTTTTTGTAGACTTGGAGAAGGCGTATGACCGGGTTCCCAGGGAGTTACTGTGGGAGGTGCTGCGGGAGTATGGGGTGAGGGGGTCTCTACTCAGGGCCATCCAATCTCTGTACTCCCAAAGCGAGAGCTGTGTACGGGTCCTCGGCAGTAAGTCGGACCCATTTCCGGTGAGGGTTGGCCTCCGCTAGGGCTGCGCTTTGTCACCAATCCTCTTTCTAATATACATGGATAGGATTTCGAGGCGTAGTCGTGGGAGAGGGGGTCTGCAGTTCAGTGGACTGAGGATTGCACCACTGCTTTTTGCAGATGATGTGGTTCTAATGGCTTCATCGGTCTGCGACCTTCAGCTCTCACTGGATCGGTTCGCAACCGAGTGTGAAGCGGCTGGGATGAGGATCAGCACCTCCAAATCTGAGGCCATGGTTCTCAGCAGGAAACCGATGGACTGTCCACTCCAAGTAGGGAATGAGTCCTTACCCCAAGTGAAGGAGTTCAAGTATCTCGGGGTCTTGTTCTCGAGTGAGGGAACAATGGAGCGTGAGATGGGCCGGAGAATCGGAGCAGCGGGAGCGGTACTGCAGTCGCTTTACGCATCGTTTTGACGAAAAGAGAGCTGAGCCAGAAGGCAAAGCTCTCTGTCTACCGGGCCATTTTCGTTCCCTCACCATATGGTCATGAAGGATGGGTCATGACCGAAAGAACGAGATCGCGGGTACAAGCGGCCGAGGTGGGTTTTCTCTGCAGGGTGGCTGGTGTCTCCCTTAGGGATAAGGTGAGAAGGTCAGTCAGTCCCTAGGGAGGTGTTCCAGGCACATTTAGCCGGGAGGAGACCAAGGGGTAGACCTAGGACCAGGTGGAGGGATTATATCTCTTCGCTGGCCTGGGAGCGCCTTGGGATCCCCCAGAGCTGCATGGTTGATGTGGCCAGGGAAAGGAAAGTTTGGGGCTCTCTGCCGGAACTGCTACCCCCGCGACCCGACCACGGATTAGCGGAAGAAGATGGATGGATGGATGGTGTGCTAAAATTATATATTATATCATGGTTGGACTTAGACGCTTAGACCATGACTCTATGTTGACCTGTTTTAATCCTCAGCCCTGAACCTTACAAGTTTTGTTTGGGGGAAATTGGATTTACTGTTTCAAGCCGCAAATTGGCCAGCACGCCACGACATTCGACGACAATATAAGATTTTGATTACTCTTCGTCCTCTTTCGATTCTTCAGAGATCTGTCATGAAAGCTGCCATGAACACTATCGTGAAGTTTGCCTGATCACAGACGTACAGAGAGGAGGTCAGGACCCTGTTATCTTGGTGCCAGGATAACATTACATAATTACACAGTAGGTGTGCAAATGTTATGACAATAAACCTTTTAATCTTGAATCTTGAACATGGTATTTTCTTAGTTATATAATAAGATTCAGACAATAATAGACAATAGGCCAATGAAATGGGTATTTGATTCAGCCAATCAAACAGCCTCTTATAATCGGACAAATTGCTTGTTTTAACCGACCAATCAAATGACTACAGACCAATCCAATTGCTCGTTTCATTGAGTCAATCAAGCGGCTTATTTGAATCGACCAATCAATAAACTCTATTCAATTGGCCAATGGCTAGTTTCAACCAGCAAATCAAATGGCTCACTTCATTTGGCCATTTATAAAGCTTGTTTTTATCGGCAAATCAAAACATAAAACAAACTAACTCTGATATAGTCCTTATTTATAATAGTTTATGCTTTCCTGACGAAAAAACTTACAATGGATGTTAAAGATGAGAAGATTGATATATAGATATAAGAGTCTTTTCTATATGGCTTTTCTTTATTCATCCTTCACTCATACCATAAATGATATGATAACACATTGGTAAACTAAGTGGACGTAACACAACTGTACATATTGTAGTGTCATGGTGATCCTAAATGTTTTAATATCCTTTAACTGAATCTTACTTTTTGTGATGCAAAGAGATTGAATCATATGTCTGTGTTCCCCCTATGGACTTTTGCAGTACTCTCTTCACTTACCGACTTCAGCTTGCAGAACATCCAGCTGCAGCACATCACACCTATTTCAGGATCTTTAAATGGGCTTCCTGGCTCTTTAACAATTTAAATTGAAGTGTTATCACTAAGTTATAAATGGTTGTAAATGATAGTAACACCTCCATACAATTGGAAAACTCAAACTAAACCTTTTTAATATAATTTTTTAATCTTGCTTTTAAGTTGTCTGTATCCTGGTTTTCATTGAATCTTACTGCATCGTGCTGCACAAATAAAGACTATTTGTTCCTTCCCTTGCTTTGTGCAAGAAACACGAGGTTCTTTCGGATATCTAAAACCAATTTCAATAACTCAGCTGGGTATTGTTGTGTGAAGGTTTTCAGGCTACAGCTCACACAGCTAACTGCAGAGAAGCATTGTCATCCTCCTGCTGCTGAGCCTTGAACACCTGTGTTCCCTCCTCTGAGTGAAGAACACCGGCTGGCAGAGTGTGACAGACACCAGGGAGCTCGTTCAGGGACGGACATGAGTATACCTCACCACCTTCTCCATGTGTGGGCCATCCACATTTTCAGTTTTGAGGCACCTTCTCTCCTTGTGTATAAACACAGATGAACAGTTTGTTTTTTGCTCAACCTGCAAGGGAGGGTGATTTTTTAAATAATGCAAAGACTTCCCGCTCTCACAGTGGGTGAGATGCCACTCACAGTGGGAAAGCATAACACATCTAGCGGATTTGTATTCAGCTTATAACGATTGTGCTCTCTCTGGAAGCACAATGCTTGGCAGCAGCCACTTGTTTTAAAAAAAACATTGTTTGCAATACAACAAAAAAATGTATTCCCATGTTTCAAATCTCCAGAAAATGTATATGCGAAGAAATGTGTCTGGCAAGGTCACAACACCTTCTGCTTAATACACAGAGACATATGGTGCAGACAAACAAAGCAGCAGCAGTTTTTGTTTGAAGAACAGAATGTCAGACGGCACAGATGAGATAAAAGACTTCAGCCTTTCCGTAAGTCAAACAGAAAGAAAACTCACTCTGCATACAAATTACTGTTTTCTCCCTCGTCCCAAAACATCACCTGCCATCCAGCATGACAGCTTGTCCGTCTCAAATCAGCCGCCCACCACCAGTGAAATTGAGATTCTGGCTGTGTGTGGCTGTCCTCTGAAGAAGGGAGTTAGACGTGGAGCAGTGAGTTGTGAGTTTGAGTCTTGCTCTGTCGCTGTCCATTACCTCAGCGTGTTCCCCTGTCACATGTGATGGGCACAGCGATCCCGCCGGAGGTGTCTGATGTATGAACCCTGACAGGCCTCAGGAGGAGCTGCAGGCATCAAGGACTTTCAGCAGAGAAAGGTCGCCCGCTGAGGCGCGAGCAGGGGGGATATGTGTGTCTCTGCTGTGATTGTGAGAGTGCTGGAAAGTGTCAGTTTGATGTTGTGGGACAAAAATGTTCTATGCAATTTGAAGTCTTTTACAGTAGAAAAACTTTTCTTAAACTTGAGAGGCTAATGTTGATGAGAGGATGATTGACTTTTCATTTAAGAGGCCCTATTATTCTTTTTGGGGGTTGCCTTTCCTGTAGTGTGTTTTAAAGGTTTGTGTGCATGTAAATGGTCTGCAAAGACCCAAAGTTCCCTTCAGTGGGATGTTCTCTTCAGTAGCCGCTTCATACATCATGATTTATTTAATGAGCCTGTTTCTACAGCAACTTTTGATCTCAGCCCAACAGGAAAAACTTCTTTGAGATATGTCTTTTACCGCGTATTCACTCATTCACTCAAACTGGCTTTCCAACACACTCGCAAATTGTTGCTAATTTACAAAAAAAATTCTTAGAGATCATCATTATATTTCATTAGGAATCGTGTTTGTGTCCACCTCATAAATGTTAGTGCAATTTTCCCTCTGGTGCCCCTTTTGGTCGTTATCTACAGATGGTTTTCAGACGGGGCAAAAAGGGGCAAACTGCTTGCACATTCAGTTGCAAGGTATTTAGTTACCTTGTTGTAGCAAATTGTTCTCTGGAAGATTAAAATGCAGGCTATATGTCTTGGGCTTTTATTGTGAAAAGGAGATTGGGACCCTAAACAGACATAAAAAAAACAGTCCTATAAGGAAACCAAACTAAAGCCAAATGGTGTCATAATTCTAAAGCCGTTAACTTGTGCAATAAGTTAGAAAAAATAATTGTTACAGGATTGGACTGAAAAAGGGAAACAGTGGTAATGCATCAATCAAACAGATAGTCAAGGTCTCAGACTAAAGTTGTTTTTTATCTAAACAATTATATAAATAATTTGAGCACAATAAAAGGCCACCTTACCAGTTCGGGATCACTGAATAAACCTTTTCTCTCTTGTTGTGGAGATCAGCTCCAGGTGTGTGACTCTCCACACCTGCTCCCAACACTGTTCATTGGGAGTGGGCGGAGCCACCTGGCAGGTAGATGCCTTTGATTACCCCGCCCCTCAGCCCCTTACAGTAGATGTTATAAATTGCCACTTTTAAGCAAATACACATACTTTGAAGTAATGTTACTAAAAACAAGTTAACATGTTTATTATTGGTTTCAGCAAGGACACAGGGGTTATAGGTGAAAGTGATGATTTGACCATTCATTTAAAGTGCAACAGGCTGCTTTCAACCTATATCAACTAGGATAAGGTGTATAAAGTACTCAGATGTTTTACTTCATTAAAAGTAGCAATAATACAGTGTAAAAAGTACTCTGATAAAACGAAAAGTCCCCCATTTTAAAGTAAATGTGCAAAAGTAACGGCATGAAATCCCCACCATCAAAGTACAAGAAGTAAAAATACTTATTTTAAATAATTAGATTACTTGATTATAATTTGAGCTCATTGTAATTACTTTATATTATAAACTGCTGGGTAGTCAAATCTATTATAATGTATTGGTTGGATTATATTTTGTAGTGATAACTTAGCTCTGCAAAGTAGCTAGTAACAAATGCTGTGAAATTTAGTACACATTTCAACATTTGGCTACAAAATGTAGAAATAAATTGTAATAATGTGAATATATTCAAATGAAGTGCAAGTTCCTCACATGTCCCACTGGAGTACAGTGTTTGAGTAGATGTACTTGGTTACATTCTACCAAATCTGATTACCACTTATAACACCGGTCCAATGCTCTTACTGTAGGTCAGTTTTTGGTGTTACATTAATGGGGAAGCATATTTTATTAATAACATTTAGATTTGTGTTGAGCTTATGAAAGTGTCTACAGTCCATATGTTGTGTTTCTCACCCACTCAGTGCCCACTCTAGTGATGCAACAGAAAAACCCAATAAAATGATCAGACACAAACATAAAAGGATATTTGGAGGAAAACACCATCGAAACCCTGCAATGGAACGTTTAACTCTTTTCCCCTCACTGTCAGTGTTGATGTTTCACTGTCAGCCGAGGGAGGGAAGTGAAGCTTGACTTCTTGATTAGGTTAACGAGGTGGAAAAACACATTAGCAACCACTTTAATGACAAAATGAGCTCATTGCATCATTTCACTCCAGATACTAAGGGTGTCATTAAAGATGTTGTAGGCAAACAGAAGCCCAAACCTTCCCTGTCATGCTGATGAATCCTCTGGTTCTGATGCTGCAGGAGGAGGAGGAGGAGGAGGAGGACTCAGCACATACAGAATAACAAACACTCTGCTGCAGGGAAAGACACCTTGGAGACCCTGTGGACCTTTTACAGCTATGTCAATAACTGCAGGTGAGTTCCTCCATGCTACATCACCCTCATGGACATGGCACCAGGAGCAGAGTGTCGAGCTTAAAGCCCGAAGGACACGAAAAAATGATTCTTGCAGCACTTCAAGGGCCAATCCATCAAAAAACAACCTACATGTAGCAGTAGCAGCCGCCAATATGAAAGGATTTTCCAAAACATTTGTGTTGCCATGAGTCCATAAAGCTTCAACCTAAATCAAATCCTCTCCTGTTCGAAACATCAATTCAAAGTATTTATCATGAGGAAAACAAAAACCTTTTACCCAACTAAAGCATACATTTTTTTACAGAGCTATTTCCTGATTTAGCTTCAATTGAATTATTCTAGCTGGGTGGTCATAACATGACGTGTATTCAAAACCGGGGTTGTCAGCTAAATGTAGTTAGAGTATGAAAAGTATCCCTAGTGATGTAAAACGTGTTTTACTATTATATGTATTTGGGTTAATATTTCTGCTGTGTGTGTTTAATTCTACTGCTTTAGATGTTGAAGGTTATGCTTTATTTAATTACTTGATTTACTGCTGTGTACATGTGTAGTTCCATTCACCGCAATTTATTATATATTTTTTATTTATTTATCTAAAAAGAGACAAAAGCACATTAATTAACATGGGTACTTGAGACCATGAGGTAAATATGCCAGATTTAGAAATGTAGGCTTATTTTCAACTGAAGTCTCTGGCAGGTAGATGGAATTAAGCTAAATCATACAAGCCAAATTACAGCACATATTAAAGCACACATTTCAAATGAAATACACTTGAATACAAACCCATAAACATGCAACAGACGGAAAAAAACATTGATAGCACATATACAAGCTAACAGGCACAGACTGTTAAAAAAATAATGATATAACCCCTACTAGTTTATGGCAGTGTATTTAATTGTCCAGTAACAACTGTCTGTTTACAGAGTTAAGAGATATGATCCTTAGATCTAGTGAAATAGAGCGGTGCAGTTATGACATATTTTTGTATTTTCACCAGGAAATGATAGCTTCGCAATGGCTCGCTCGACAAAAATCTAAGGGATTTCCTTTGGATTTTGGAATATTGCTGAAAATAAGGGGCAAACACACATTTATGATACTCAACACTTTTGTTCACCAGGATAACCTCCACATATTAACACCACTTTTATAATAGCTTTAGCGTAAATGGAATCTCCAGAAGTATAGAGCTAACGCTAGGCTATAACAAACTACATCCTCCTATTTTATGCTGTCAAACTAAAAAGTGAAAATCTCTTCTACTTGTGATAACCACAGACCCTATTTCAGTTGTCTTAATAAAAAAAAGAGAGAGGACAAGGAATTGGAAGTTGAAAATGCTAACTAATTTCCTGGTTTTGGGCCACATTCCTGCACCACTCTATTGTGTTCCAGGAATATATTGCCCACTGGGAAAATGCTGACTGCCAAGAGGTACTTTTCTATAAGGTGTTTTTACAATGACATCATATTCTATAAGATCATCAAGTGTTTTATTGCTGTGAAAATCACATATCTCTCCGAACTTTTCCTGAGTGTTGGTGGACCACCAGCAGAGATTCATCAAAATGACCCTACACAGACTCACATCCACACCACTAATGACTTCCTCTCTGTGCATTCAACGGCCCTCATTGTGAGATGAAATCACATTATGCTTAACATGGCTGATGGTGATCTCACTGGTCTGGACCGTGTGTCTTGCCTGTTTCCTGTCAGCTGTTGTTTCTACCGTCTGCGTTGAAGGACGTCTGGCGTGATTGTGTGTGTAACTTTATTTAGTCACTTCCTGAGCATGTCACATGTTCCAGGGAAGAGAACACATCTGGAACAACCAATCAACCATCCATCAATATGCTGTCAACACCCTCAGGTACAGTGGCTTTACTATAGTATATATTATCTCATTACAGGCTACTACATGGACACAAGCTGGTGCACATGATCTGATAACAGTATATTCCTGAGGTAGGCCAAGGCACTTTTGACTGCTGTATTTCTTTCATAACTGTAGTTGTTTGCACAGGTTGTGTGTGTATTTCTGTGTAGGATACATGATGAGTTTTGGCAAAGATTTCTGAACTCCTTGCTCTGGGCAGCAGTTGAATGTTGGAATAACATGGGAGAGAGAGAGAGTGTGGTGTGTGTGTGTGGCTTCACTTTGTTATTGGACAATTTTTTAAATGTTTGTTTCTGTTTTTTGGGAAACACTGTTTTTTAAAAGTTTTTTTTTCAAAATAAAATAAAACATGAGGGAAACATTTCTCTCCTATGAATAATGCACATTTTATTAATAATCTGTAACAAGGCGGAATTGTCTTTTTAATGCGTTTTGAATTATGTCAGAAATCAGAATGAAATCTATGAAAAGTAACCAAATATATAAACGTGTTTTTTATACATAGAATAATTAAGCTCTCCTTGTACTTAAACAATCTATTTTCGACTTTATAAAAATAAGTTTTATTGAAAAAAGTTTGGAGCATATTATGTCCTGTATTCATTTAAAAGAACTACATTGGGCGTTTAAAACATGTCAATCATACTTTCTGCAGCATCTTTTGCATAACTTGTCTAAGCAAGGAACTTACCAGGACTATTAGTAGGCATATGCATCTCTAAATGAACATTTCCGAGGATTTCCTCACTCTCAGAGCTGTTATTCTTTTTTCTCTCATTTCTTTATCACTTATTCTGTATGTGGTGTAGTTTTTATGCAAAGTGACATTACCCTCTGGTGGTTTGCACAGGAACTGCACAAAGTATGTGTCCATTTATTCATGTGGATTGTTTGTTTATTAATAGAAAAGGTGGAACAAAATCAAAATAAAAAGAGGTATGGCCTATTATTGTAATGTAGGTATACAATGCAAGCCACTGGGTCACATGACACAGAAGCTATTCAAGAAAAAACAAGATTTACAAATTGAAAAAAGCTGAATTTTCATAAAGTCCAAATGTATAACAAAAAAAGCATTACAATCTAATAAAGAGTTGTGTCTAAGGAGTCACATGACACAAAAGCTATTTGAAACAAATTAATTGTTCATAAAATATTAATATAACATTTAAATAAAAACACTAATACCACAAAAACTAAAATATATCGAATTTGGGGTCAAGTTATCACGCCATAATGCCTTTTGCCAAGATTGGTAGATTTCAGGCAGGCTACTAAAGCTGAACTACACCCATTTTCAAAACTACTACAGGTTATTTTTATGGTCTATAGATCAAATCATTAAAGGTCCCATGTCATGGCCATTTCTACTGATCATAATTCCATTGTTGAGGTCTACTAGAAATAGAATAGATTTATATTGTGCAATTTTCCAAACTCACATTGGTTTCTCATACAGCATCTCTTATAGTATGTGTATTCACTCTGTCCTAAATGGCTTGTTGGAGCTCCTGCCTTTTATCTAACCATCTCCGTTTCTAACTTTCAATATATTTTAAAATAGATCTCTCTCTCTCTCTCTCTCTCATCTGCGTGCGGGGGCGGGGCCTCACAGACACGCTGCATCTCTCTCTCGCACAGACATGCTGCAGCGCTGTAATAACCGGAAAAGCATGACATGGGGCCTTTAAAGGCAACACACAATTTATTTTACACTATACAGTCATTTCATTCGTAAATAATACAATTTTGATGATTGCCGCTTTACGACCTCAGAAAGTGGATTAAAGACAAACAACGAGCCACTGTAATCAGTTTATTGGTCAAATGAAAGGATGAATGTTGTGAGTACACACTTGCGTATCAAGCTACCAAAAGTCCATCTAGTTACAAACATACGTCCCCTTTCCGTCTAAGAAACTATTATAAAGGTTAATGGGTTGTTTTTCATACTGACTGTACATAAAAAGAAACCAGGAACTGGATTTGTACATTATAAAAACACCACATCTTGGATGAGAATGAAAAAGTTTACATAAAGGAATTTCAAAAGATTTTTCTGTATAAACAAATTTCCAAGACGGATCTTTGCTAAAAATATTTCTTCTGCCTAAATAATTGTATCCCCTTTCCACATTTAAGTTCATATATTTCAAAAACAGTTAAAAAAAAAACATTTCACTCCTTAAACTGGATCTATTTTAGGTCAAATATAAACTTAAAGCTATCTTAAAAAAGGAAAATCTTGTTTTTGCTTGTCGAAGACAATTGTAAACTCTGAGTGATACATTCACAAAACAAGCATCATAAATTCCTCTTTAGTACCACATTATTTCTATTATTTCCAGGACAAAATTTAAGAAAAGAAATATACAAAAAACTGCCAACTTTTAAAAACCAGCTGCTAAATAAAACACTGGCAGACTTTTTTTGAGTCAAATTCACACAAAGAATGACTAAAATTATGTACAAATGACTAAAAACATTTCACAATAACTCAGAACGCTGGTGTATAAAAAACAAAAAAACATGCCTCACACAGAGGATTTTTCCAGTTGTTCAAATCAGTTGTCATGCTAATGTTAGCTTAGCTTCTTACGCTACAGACGATAAAAATGCAATTTCTCTTCAGATTTTTGGGGGAAACTAAAATCAAGAAGCGATAATTTACAGAGACGCTTTAATCGGGACCAACAGGTTCCTGATCAAATGTAGTCTTGTATAAATGTAATCAAAATCATTTTCAGCATCTCTCTCTAAAGTGCACAAAAAAAAGTCACAGAAATAAAATAAGGTGGAAGTTGATCACGAGAAGAATAATCTAACAAGGTATAAAACAAACAAATTATTTTACATTTGGACAAATGTTTCACCAAATATAAGATGGTGAACAAAATGCATTATTTTAAGGTTCCCTCTCTTTCTTTCTGTTCCACCAGTTAGCTTCCTCCAGTCAGCTGCTTTAGTACTTTGGCACTTTGGTGTAGTCCTCTGTGTGGATGTTCCTGCACAGGCAGATGGACAAGATCATCCCCACCAGCTGTCAAACAAAAACATAGATCAATACTTCATTAAAACCTTTTTCATCTTTAAGACATGTTTTATCTATGAGTGCACATCTTTAAATATTGTATGTCTATGAAACTTTTTCTATCTCTAAAACATAAAATATAAATAATGTTTATCTTTAAAACACGTACTTGTTTGTAACGGCTCTTTGAAAGTAAGCCGCAGCCTCACTATGAATATGCTGTTTGTACTGTGACATGATGTATGGGGGCTTTTACTATGTGGTCACTACATTAAAGTACTTAATAGACAGCGTTGTTTTTTAATTCATGAAAAAAAAGAACATATCTGCAATCACATCACTGTGTGGTTGTTCCGTTTTGTCTTGGTTGATTGTTTTATCCGCCAGTTGTACTGAGAGCTTTCAGATCAGCCTAAAGACTTTGTGCCCCAAGTGCAACTTTATAGAAAGACCATGACAATGTACCTCAATCAGAGCCACTCCAAGGCAGATACCCAGAACGACCCCAAGGTTGGTGTGCAGCCAGCTCTCCACGCTGGCAGCACAACCCTGAAGGTGAGTAATCAGAAGACAGAAGAATGAATACACGAAGAACACAATCATGTAACAGTAAACAGGAAACTAATGCAACCTTTAGAAATAGAAAAACAGTGTTTACCGTGTCGTATACGGGCCAGTCGGGCGTCTGAGCCTCACAGAAGCTGCTGTCGGAGAAGTTCCCGGTGAAGGCCGAGATGTTCTGGCAGGAACAGGGAAACAGCAGCTGGGAGCTGTTGACGATCACCTCGTTCCCGCTCCAGTCCAGACGGCTGCTCCAGCCACAGCACTCCATCTACACACACAGAAATACACTTATAAGGTGTCCTTACTCAACAAACTTGACCTATAGGTCGTCATTGAATGCAGCTCATTACGACCTCTAGTGGCTTAAGTAGTTATGACTGGAGCAAAGGAGGAAGTCATTTGTCACCGTATAAAGACAGTCAAAGCCCACGAATACGGAAGATGACAAGGTTCAGGGTTTGGTCTGACAAACCCAAGACTTTCATCCAGGAAATGTGTTCCTTTAGAAACTAAAAGTACACACATTAGGTTCTTTTACGTAAGTTACAATGTTAGTTGTACCATGTCACTACGTTACATAGGTAACACACTTTCTTATTTCAACCCAAACAACAATCTTTTTCTAAAACTAACCAAGCAGTTTTGTTGTTTAAACTTATCAAAGTTGTGTCGTTTTACTGTGTCAACTAGAATGCTCGTATATGTTGTTTTGATCATACCTTTACTTGGGTCTGTACCTTTAATGCCATTTCTACTCAGCTTTAGTTACTTTATTTAGAAATTAGGTTTTTGCACACCTTCTGTTAAATTCAACCAACATACTAGCCACAAGTCAATTATTACCGGTGTTAGAGCACCTTCATGACTTGAAGGTTTATAGTTTTTTAATTGATGAATTCAATTAAGTGAAGGAAAATATGTTTCAATGATAAGATTTAAAAAAGAAAAGAACTTATCCTTTAAGTGGCCTTATTCAGAGGTCACCTGAATTCCTCAGTTTTGTGGTCAGTAGTAAAAGATAAGAGTTAATGGGTTTTGCTGTTCAAATGCGTTTTCCCTTTTTTGCTACAGTATGTGTGTGGCAGTTAAGAGAACATTTTAATATTCTTTTTTTATTATTATTCATTTTCATCCATGAATCTATTGTAAATTGAGGCCTGTGTATCCAGATATATCTTTGAATAACAGGAACACTTCTTTCTGTACTTTAGTTTGTATTACTCTGTCATGATATCAAATCCTTTTGACAAAAAGAGATAGGATTATAGGACAAAAAGAGCATCTTGAATCGAAGCCTGGATCAGTTTTTCCAACTCACATTCCTCTGGATGAAGTCCCAGGCCTGCTCCGTGGTCGAGTTGTTGCCAGAGTAGTTGTCCAGCACCTGGGCCACGACCTTTGACACCTTTTCATTTAACTGAAACGAAACAATTATGTTCATAAAATAAATGTATTTTGATGCAAAGTATAGATTCAGCAATGTGAAGAGGCAAAAATCAGCTGAGCTTGCTTGATCTGAAGCAAAATACTTTGCTTTTTTTTAGTTTGCTATTCACCGTTTATAGTTTTTTTCATTATATATTTCTGACTTGTTTTTTCCCCCTAGTTATTTGGACTGTTCGATAGTGATGCTTGTTTTATGATTGATTTTATTCTAACAATTTATCCTGTAGGTGCAGGTCATGAATGTTCTGAAAAAAGATCTTGAGAAAAAAGTGAAACTTCTGGAGTTCCCTGGTAAGTCCAACGTCACTATAAAATGCATATTATAGCATAAAAGAGGGGTGAAGACTTGCAAAATATGTGATTAAAATATAAATAAATGTGGAGTTAAAGTAAATAAATACATTGTTCCCACTGTAAACATAATGAGAGCAAGACATAAGATAGATTCAACTCTCATGTCTTTCTGTTAAATATGGAGCTACATCTTGCGGCAAACTAGTTTACAGTACATAGCCAAACAGTTAACATGGCTGTCTCCAAAGGTAACAAAACCTGCTGTAACATTTTATAAGATAAGATGGACCTTTATTAATCCCCGTGGGGAAATTCAGTTGTGCAAGCAGCAACAGGGTAAGCGTGAAAAACAGGACAGCACAGATTCACACAGATTCATAAAATAAAAAATAAAATCAAGAACAAAATTAAAATAATAACGATAATAATAATAAAAGACTATGAAATAGGAGATGAGTAAAAATAAGAGTAAAATAACTGTCAGCATGTTTACATATTTGGTCATCTAAATTATGAAGTACGAAATGAGTTAAAGTGACAAGTGGAAAGTGAAAATGGACATCTGTAGGCTACATAGTGACATATCTATCTACATATTTGATCTACTACTAATATACTTACATGGGTTGTGGAAACAGTGTATATTTGTGTCTAGTGATTTTATTTTATTTATATCTTGTTTGTTTAATCTGTGTGTAAAACAACTTATTTGAAAGAGCCAAGCTTTTATATTTACTGTAGAAAACATAAGTGGTATCGATCTCTCACTCAGAGACATTAAGATATCACTTTCATGTCTTCCTGTTAAATATGAAGCTACATCTTGCAGTTAGCTAGCTTAGCATAACCAGCACTGGCTGTAGCTTCATATTTAACTTATAAACACGAGTGCTATCAACTTTGTCTAATTCTCAAAAATAAAAAAATAATCAATAGTTCTTAGTTACCGTCTTTTAGGTTTAAGCCATTTTAACAAAAACAGCAGCATTACTTAACAAAGAGGGAATTTTATGGGCGTTTAACAACACTAAAATGGCTTATAGATCAGATTCTCGTTTGACTTGTGTTTCTCAACAATCCGATTTTATTTTGCATGTCTTGATTTGTTAAGTCAAACATAAGCTTTGAATTCTTGTGGTAAAGATTTTGACATCCAGATCTGTGAAATCTGAATCTTTAGGATATACAGAAACATTTCAATCAGAAACCAAATACAGCAGCACCTTTAAATGTATCTCATTATCCAAATCGCTGCACACCAGACAGAAAATCTGAGAGTAATTGTTGATTAAATCTCTAATCCAAGAATGTTGAGACACTCAAGGTCTCCAGCGAACACATGCTGAAAAAGCAGATACTCTTTTTTTTTTCAAGTGAAGGTTTTGCCTGGGATTCTTTTTGGCAGAAAAAGCAAAGTGGCTGAAAAACGCTTCCAACAAACGTTCAGATACAATAAACCGAGATCTGCCTGCACTCCCAAGAACCAAATTCCTCCTTTTTGTAGCATTTTTATTGGATTCAGATGATTTATGCCTCGGGAAATTTGTATCAGCAAGCTCCTGAGATTTTCTTGCAGCTTTCGAATCATAAATGTGCACATCATTATTTTAGGTTTCCATATGTGTGGGCGAGAAACTATAAAGACCCTGCCCAGCTGGCGTAAGTCGAACAGTTTTATTCATATTCGCAAAAAAACTTTCATAGAGCCTTCTCAATCACAATACGCACCAGGCACAGTTGGGAGTAAAAAAACAACAACTACGAGAATGAATGAAGAATTAAATTAAAATGTACACAGCACAGCTGCCATATGATGAGGATATTCGTCACCGGAAGAGCTTAAAATTAAGATTTTTATTTGATGTGAAGTTACAAAAACATTATTTTACATTTTAAGCACTTGTTAAAGCTATTAGATAGATCTGAGTTTCCCGATTGTAATTACAACCTGGATGTTGACATAAACGGTACTTATGAGTTGAAACAGGTAATTATGGTAATTTGTATGATATGAGCCCAGCATAAAGTCTTGTCTCAGGGAAACAGATGTTTTGCGTTAGAGTTCATTACTGTCCATTTAAACATCTAAGTCTGAAGTAGTGAGCAGAGAAAAAGTGTGCACAAAATCCTCTTGCTATTACAGTGCTGCTCTATACAATGAATGTACTCAACTATTTACAAAGGACCACAGGTTAAACATTATTTCACGGCACAGGCCCACCGTGTCAGTTAGACTCGAACACGAACAGATTATCTCTGTCAGTCATATTTACAACTCGTTCTTGAGTGTTGATTTAGCTACAAGTTTATCTGGGTAAGTTTCTGCCAAAGAGGGAAGAGTTAACTAAATAGTCACACATGTCATCTATTGGTTATGAGAGAAGATGAAGACCATCAGAAATACTCCTCACTCTACCACATTGGAAGGTAAAGTAGGGCTGAAATGCATTACTCTGCTTCTACATGCATTGGTTATAAAGCATTTGTTAACTTTTTAGTGTTTGTTTTTTTAACTTTTTCTCATGTATTCTTGTTTTTGAAGCTGTTGTTTCAGTGTCTGTTTCACAGAAAACTTCACAAACCCGTTTCTGCAAAGAGATATCATATTCAAGACCCTTAAAATGTATTCTGATAAGATGTTTACAGACAAATGTAAGTCATCCATGATAAATCATGAATTCTCTTTTCATGAAAATATATCTTTATTCTAAAACTGCCCTGGTTATTGTTGATAAAAGATAAAGTGCAGTACGTCCCAAACTGAAGCCAACAGAACTCTTTAAGAGGCAGATAAATGTTGTTTGGCCTGGAAAAATAATCTCTGCAGATAAACATGTTATGAACTGCTTCTTCTTTGGACATCATCCAACTTGGTCAAATGTGATCGAGAACTCATCAGCAAACATATAAAAGGTTTTACTTAGAAATGATTATCGTATTAAGTTACAAAAGCAAAAATAATGAGGCCAACACACGTAAAACGCATTTAAATTCAAAAGTTACATTAATCCCTTTTCTGCTCTTTCTGTTCATCTGTACAATTTCTCAGATTAAAACACCAGAGGGCGACATAACACAAAGGCAATAGTTTCAATTCAAGTTGTCTGGTGTCCCATGACCACATGTTACGCTCAGTTATAGCTTAATATTTGTGGGAGGCGTAGAATACATTTCTAATCACAGCATGTGTTGTTTTTAAGTGACAAACATAGTTCTGCTTGTTATGACAAATCGTGGGTGTGGACACATAATAAGAAAATGAAGGTGTGTTATATCCGCTTTGAAGAGAAGGTGATCGACTGCAATCTGCCATCCCTCCACGACCTGCACGCCTCCAGAACCCTGATGCGGGCAGGGAAGATAGTGGCCGACCCCTGCCACCCTGGACACAAACTGTTCACCCCCCTCCCCCCTGGCAGGAGGGGAAGGGACCAAAACCTCTCGCCACCTGAACAGTTTTGTCCCCTCCGCTACCGGCCTCTTAAACAAGGCCCGGCTCCCCCACTGACACTTTACCTCAGCCACATCATAGACTCTATGCATTACATTAATGCACACAATGCTCAAATACTGCTTACTGCACATATTCTTATTTCATACTCTATATTCTATTATTCACTGCACTCTATTTCACTGTAAATTACTGCTTTATTTTATTGCCATTTAACTACATTTTATTACAGTGTCCTTAAACATTTTTTGTTTTATATTCTATGTATGCACCATGAGATCAAGTCAAATTCCTCGTATGTGTGAACCTACCTGGCAATAAACCTGTTTCTGATAAGTGTTCTGCAACCCTTCTCATTCCACTAGTCGGAATCGACTCAACTAACAAAAGAAAACAAGGGGGGAAACTCCCATGAAGCTGTCAGAATGGTGCAGGAATGAGTCCTAAAAAACTAGAAATGATTTGGCATGCTACCGATTCCTGTTCGCACGCCTCCTAACTTTTTTGTTTGAGGTTGTAGCTATATGCCCAAAATAAGGTCTGTGGTTGACAAATCTTAACCGATTTTCACGTTATGTGGTACAACATAAAGTATGTCAGTAAATACCCAACTTGTGAATGTGCAAAACTTTAAGACTAAAAGAGATTACTAAACGTCACGTCGAACATTTGCCACCTTCAGCTTAGCAGTGGTGACATGAAGGCATGCAACAGTTACGTTAGATTTTTACTTCTGCGAAGCTCTCTTAAGAAGAATACAGCTTTGTCAATAACTCTTCCTCAAGAGCGAAATCCAACGACTGGGAGGTTTTTGGTGTCATCCTAGATAGAGAAAAGAACCAGGTCGTATTATGAAATTATTAACATCACACGCTTTTTGAACCAAATATGCAACTGCGTGTGTTAATAATTGCATGTCTTCACTGCTCATAGGATATGCGGGTTCGGGTCGGTTTGCGGAACTAATTGGCAATATGAGCGGGTAGCAGGGCGGGTTCGGTATTGGACGTCGCGGGTGCGGGCGGGAGCGGGTCTTGAAAATCAGACCCGTGCAGGACTCTGCACTGAGCTAATTCTCTGTAAAAATCAATTTGAAAAATGCAATTGCTATTTTCGCGTGCAAGGACTTGGGACGCTAACTTCAGGGTTGGCCTTCAAAAATACATCATTACTGCACCACTCAATGAAATCTAGGACAGAGGAAGAGGAAGTGACATCACTCACCGTCTCCTTCTGGAAGTAGATGAGGGCGCCGGCTACTACCTGAGCGATGACGATCAGCAGGAGGCAGGTGAAGTACTGCGGAGAGACAGCAGATGGTAAACTCATGTGAAACATCGGAGTGGTAAAACATGTTGGTGCAGCAGGAGCCCCGTAAAACCTTTAAAAAAAGAGATCTTAATGGCAACAAAGCAACTATAAATGAACCAACTTCAAAGTGGTATGTGTGTGC
>NW_011350921.1:19098-19870 GCF_000735185.1 Notothenia coriiceps
ATGATTTCTGATAATCCATAAGCAATAAACCTACTTTTCGGTTTCCAGATGTCAGAGCTAGAGAAAGCTTCACTCTGGTACAAAACTGCGCCCACGAAACCCCCACCTTTTTGTTTTACCATGTGTTTGAGTGGGGAGATTCCCCTTCGATTCTATTGGCTCTAACGGTCAGAAAGAGATGTCAATCACCAAAATCAACCAATGGGTTCCAGAGAAACGGAAAAAAAAACAATTTCCACCCAAATCACCTCAGAGGTGGAGTTTTTTTTTGCTAAACCTCTCTAAAAAGGTCAAATATCACTTGTTTTGCATCAATCTTGATACAGGGTACTTATTATATGTTATAGTTTGGTTTCCTAAAGCTTTTAGTCTACTAACCCATCATCCAAGGTTAGTTTTCAAGTAAAAAATATTTTTTAGACGGACACTATAATTTACAGCTTTTTACTATGTTCAATCTGAATTTTCTTTAAAATAAAAAACATCTATATTGATTCTGACTTTTCTACATCCAACTCACAGGTTTATCATTACTTTGAGAAAGAAGATTATTAATTTTAACCCTTTTAGAAGGGAAGATATGGTCATTTGTTCTGGGAATGTCATTTTCGAGCCTGAAACCTGAAAAACAGGCTCAGGGCTTAACTGGTTAAAAGGAGTGATCCCTCTGGAGGGAAGTTCACTCTTTATTTTAATATTTCAGAAAACTTCACCAGCTCCCTTTGGAATTGGATATTTGATTAATTAAAACATAAAAACATTACATTTGAAA
>NW_011350921.1:19915-29921 GCF_000735185.1 Notothenia coriiceps
TTTCATTACTCATGGTTGGACACTCAACCTAACATCTTTTCAGTCTTAGTTATATCCCTACAAAAATTAAATTTCTTTTTTAAGTCTAACTTGTACCCATTTTTTTGACATTTAAATATTCACAGGCAGGTTTTATATAAAAACATGAACTTTTGCATTGGAACCTACTACCCAATCACTCTGATTTTTCGAAATCCTTAGGTTTCATTGTTGGTATATTATTTCATCGGGACATAGTTCCTAACTATGTTTTGTTGACTATAAACTGGAAAAGATCTGCTAAGAATCGTTTTTTGTTAAAGGAATAGAGACCGGCGGGAACGAGCTAAAACGTACACTGTAGAGAAAAGACTGCGCAATATCGCTTATCTAGCTTCCCTTAGCAGGGCGTGTGTGTGAGTACCAATTTTTTTATCCATCACAAGAAACTACGTACGTTAGAACGGATGTCTCGCATCCCCGAAGAGGGACACGAGGACTATAAACTTTTCTGCCTTAAACGTCAAAAATTCTTTAAACTACTAATAAAATCTTATTATTTCATTTTATATAAATTCTGTTATTCTTGTCATTGATAAGCTCCTTTAAAACAAACTATATGACACTGTTATTATTTTTATAGATAAAATTTTAACTTACAAAATTTGCAGACTCTGTTCTTACCGCGAAGAATTAATTTCGCAGTAAAATCCGTCCTTAGAATTGATTCCTCCCTACGAAGTCAAACCATTCTTAACAGTGACTTTTGTCGTAGTTGTACTCCATAAAACAATTTACAACATAGTCGTAAACACCGATATCCTTGACCGTGTCCATCAGATAGGTGTCCCTGGGATTTGTGGGGTACTTTTACAGACATTCGCGTTATGATTGTGTGTGTCCAACATATAACTGCGGGAGGAGAAGAGGACATCGGATAAAAGGTTAGTATTTGAAGCGAGAAAAGAGCAAACCGAAATCCTCGTCGTCCGTCGGGACCAAGTGACTAGGGGGCCCCCATAGGTTACTACCGAACTCCTCGGTGTTTCCTGGGTCGTTCCTCCTCCCCCCCCGAACAAGAAATTTTGCCGAAGTACCGTCTGAAGTTGTGCCGAAGAACAAGTGTGGAAAAACTCACTGTTATCCAAGAGGTGGACGTCATCGTCTAAGACATAAAGACAGTACTTAGTAAACTTTGACGGAGACAAAAACTACTCAAGTACCGAGGTAGTTAATCTCCCCGGAGTAGTTTAACGGCTGGGTCGCCAAACCTCCAATCGACTTAACGAATAAACTCGAGGGACACAAAGAAAACCAGGGACGCATTGAACGAGTATTTACCTCGCCGACGGTCTGCTTGTGTGAACGGAAGATTAAAGGAAAACAAAAAGTAGTAGTGTGTACAACGACAATACCTTCGACGGCGAGCAGGACCAAGTAAAGACACTCAAACACTAAAGTCTCTCGACACATAACCCAGGCTTTAGTACAACAGTTTGTTACTGTGTTCTTTTTTGTGGCGGACTAGAATCAAATATCGATTTATCGTCACCACGTCCCTACTGCATAAATGGGTCTTTACTATCGACGCGCGAGCCAAAGGGGAGTTGTTTTTTCGTGACCCCTAAAGAGGCATCCTAAAGCCTTTTTATCGAGCTTTTATTTCACGTAAATAGTTTTGCTTGGACAACTATTTACGTGCAAAACAAGTCGGGGGGCCTATTATAGGTGTTACAGCATGAGGGATGAAAATATTAAAAGCTAGGTACTTTAGATTAGCGGTCCTCGGTTTACGATTGCAAAATACGATATTTGATGTGATGTCGGTCCCGAGCGACGAAGTTGTAGTGCGGTGAAGTTCTAAGGTCATAAAGTTTTTAGTTCTAATTTTTACGCGATGTTCAAACTTTGAAAACAAAATTGTCAAACGTTCTCCGTCGCGATGAACTAAAGTCGTCTAGTCACGTTTTGATTCCCCATCGCCGCGCGCGGGCACAAAATGCACTAAGTCCCCCCGGCGACAATTACGCTGTCTTGCCGAGCTGTTTGAAGACATCAGGAAACGTCGGTCGTACAAGACATTGGTTTGGGTACAGCAGAAGTCTGGTGCATTTGAGAAGTTTTAGTAGTCCCCAGTGACGGATACCATGACAATTACAGCCATCTTCGTTTGCACTAAGGCACGGAAGGTTAAGGCGCCCCACACAGTTTGTGTCTAGAATAAAGTCGATGAAAGGTTTTAGGAATACCTCCTAAGGGTAACTGAGACGTCTGCTCCCTTGGCGTCCACATCACTCCTCCTCCGAGTGAGCTGAAGCCAGAATCCTGAGACAGTGACGTGGTGAGTAAGCCTCCAACTACAGTAGTACGACAGTTACAAGACGTCAACTGAGGATATTATTAACTTTTTAAGGTAAAATTTCTCGCAGTTTACTCTACTGTAATTACAGTTTGGAGTATGTCATAAAACGACAGTTTGAGAACACTATATAAATTTCGTTGCAAAACGGTATGAAAGATAATTAGTGGCCACGAACGGTTAGGGGTTAAAACTTCTAACCTACCATTAAACAGGTCCAACAACCTGTACCTCAGCACCAAAATCAAGACTCGACTCGAGCCACCGCGTCCTACAGACCCGCTGAGTTTCGAGGCTACTGTACGCTCTACTAAGGGTGAAGACCTAGGGAGATAAACAACCCTGACAACCATCTGTCACTACACCGTGTGTCTACGGAAACAAACGGTTACGACTTACACGTGTGAGAGGTCTTTTGTGAGGAAAAAAACAGTGTGAGTTGACCTCAAAAGGAGCAACAGTCATAATCCCGATGTTTGCAGTGACAATAAAAGTAACGACTCTAAGACCGTTAACGAGAACGAACTAAATTCATCAGCATATACGGTAGTCTTTGAATGACTTTTTTCTTTTGAACAATTTCAGGATAACCAGCTCTTCTCTAGAATGCTCAACCGTCGTCTAGAAATGAGAAGAATAAGAAGATTAAAGTCAAAAAACTGAGTAAACAAATGGTAGTCCAATGTTATCGACCTTTATAATGTGTCACAGTGACTGTGATATGTTTGTTCTTCGATGCGCTCTATTATTAATTTAACCCTTTTAGAAGGGAAGATATGGTCATTTGTTCTGGGAATGTCATTTTCGAGCCTGAAACCTGAACAACAGGCTTGGGGCTTAAGAGAAATCCTCAAGTAAAAAGTATAATGATATATAATATTGATTCCCTCTGAAATGTAGTGGATTAGAAGTACAAAGCGATACAAAATCAAAACACTTAAGTTACTACTTAACTTAATACTTGATTACATTTCAACCAATAATGGAATGGCTTCAGTCAGAAGTGTTCCTCGAGGTCCCCCTGCTCCACATTAAGTAATGTTTACAACCTATTCTATCCCATCAAACTGGATGATTTCAAACGTGTTGAGGCAGGAATGATGTGTGGTTGTGACTCAGCGCTGTCTTTGTGCGATCAGCTGGTTCCAGCAGCACCAGGCTGAGCATTGATTCACTTGTGATGAGCAGTGACGCCGCTCTCAGAAAATGTTTCGAGCATCAATACTCCTCGTTTATGTATGAACACAAAGCTAAACTGTGCACTGTACTTTAACCATGTGATCTGATGGTTAGTGTCGTATGACCACAACCCCGATAAAATGCCTGGACTATCTGACTGACCGTGATGTAGTGTGTGTGTGTGTGTGTGTGTGTGTGTGTGCGTGCGTGCGTGCGTGTGTGAGAGAGAGAGAGAGAGAGATGAGTAAGGCGGTGAGCGCACTGGGCTGATGTGATGCATGCTGATGCTGGACGGAGCAGAAAGAGCCCAGTGTCTGAGGGGACGACACCTGCAGAGAGCCCACGAGGACGGGAGACAAATGTCCTCAGTGGCGCTGGCTTGTTCCAAAAGCGCATGCACACACACAGTCTCTCTCTGACAATTGCTCAATGTCTGTCTCTATATTTCTGCATCGACACTTCTTCAGTGGTGTCTGAGACTTTGTCTCGCTCACACTGGTCGTCTCTTTCTCACTGTTACTGTTTGCAGAATTTAGAATTAACGGAATAGTTCAACATTTTTTGGTCCCCAACACAGAGTCAGTGTACAATGGTTTTAGTTTGCTAAATGTAACCATATACATTTACTCAAGTACTGTACTAAAGTATAATTTTCACATTTGTATTTCCATTCTATGCAAGTTGATGGGGAGAGAATATTTTTCCTCTTGATTCACTATAGTCATCTTAAAGTTTCAGTTACTTAAAAAAAGTTTGATTTTTACAACATTTGTATAAGCCTCTTCTTAACGAACTACAACAGTTCAATCCTTTCATATGAATCAATGAGTAATAATAATCCTAGGATACAATAAACAATGATATACTTGCTATTTACATTTTCAAGTTATACTGAATTGCTCCTGAATTCAGATAACCCCTTTTTATCACTTACCTCAGAAAACATGACTTCCTATGTACCGTAATTTTCGGACTATAAGCCGCGCCTTTTTCCCCATTTTTCGACGCTGCGGCTTATATAACGGTGCGGCTAATCTATGGATTTTTACAGCTAACGGCCACCACCTTTAACTCTATGGTCTCTATGGCCGGTCTGCGGACCCCCACCTTTAAGCGGCGGGTTCCAGCAGGAAAAGCCGGAGGCCGGAAAAGAGTGAGACAGGTAGCGCGCAAAAGTAAAAGTGGAACCGAGAGTGGTATGCCGCTGCTGCGGCTTATATTCAGGTGCGACTTATAGTCCGAAAATTACGGTAATTGTATATGTACTTAAATATTTTCAAAAACAAACAATCTAGTGATTAATGGAGAAATATTCATTAATTAATAGTAAAGGGAGGAACGCTGGGATTTAAGCCTTTGCAGACCCTTCACACAAACCTAGATAACACAATACAGGAAAGGGAAAACCCGAAAAAGCATAATAGGCACCCTTTAAGTACTTTAAATTAAGTAAAGAATCTAAATACACAAACCCGTCTAAAGGTCACTATATTATTTTTATTAAGCAAATTAATAAGTGTGTTCCCTAAATGTCAAATGAGCTCTTTATGTCAGATGTCTTTGAACACTCAGTAACAGGAGAGTAATTGAAGCCACGAGGAGAGGATACGGAGGAGGACCAAGACAGAGGGAAAGATTTGTGGCTTGAAGGAATTTCTTTTTTTAAACAGTCCAGAGAAGCAGACAGACAAACGTGGAGGAAATCTGCTGGACACTTGTTTTTAACTCAACAGCCTCAACACACCAGTGAACACACAGAGACCCCAACTGTATGGGGACACCTAAACATGTTGGCCTCTTTGGAGAACAAGTCAGAAGGGATAACTGCATTAAAAACAGCAATATAGATCGATGCATAGGCTGGACACATTAACACTGACAGTGGAAGAGGAGATGTTTTGATTAGCCTCCAACAGATGGATGTTGTCTTTGTCGAAAGTTATTCGGTCTAAAAGCGACACAAACTTATCGCTTCTGTCGAAGTGCTGAGTGGAGGACTGTTAGAAAAGGGAAACATCTAAATTCTCTTTTAAAGAGTCCTGCAACTTTTATAAATATCCATCTTTCTGACAATTATTATTGTGTAGAAATTCTATAAGATGATACATCTTTAATAAGAAGTTATTACAATATTAAATAGTACACAACTGGAAACATGTTCAAATATGACCCTGTGTCTTTAAATCCCAAATCATCCAAATTATATGATACCAGATTTAGATCAAATTCATGGAGAAGCCTTTTATGATTTTTACTTTCCGTTTTCCGTCCTAGGTCTCAGATTGTTGTTGGAGTTGTGGTATACAATTTTACTTGTACATGATACAACTTTATTTCAAAACAACTTTATTTCAAAGTACAACTTTCAAAACTATTTGAGGATTAAGTTTCCAAAAACGACTTCTTCTAAAGGATCCGTCTGACAAATCTCTAGGCAAAGGCTTTTCAAAATCCTTTGTATACATTACAGTTCTGTACACAGGTTATAGTACTGTGCAGTATTAAAGGTTTGTCTAGACGTCATAGTTCAACAGTTCACACTAATAACAGGTGAAGTTTTCAACAACTCCCGCCTGTTTCCCTTCCATCTCTCACTCTCACAATTATAGGGCCTGATTTGCCCTTTTAAGAGAGTGACAGTTGAAAGGGGTAGATAGAGGGGAAGACACGTGTAAAAGTCACCGCTGGTTGGATTAAAACCTGCTATTGCCTCAGCTGATACTGAGCAGAGAGCTCTAACCGCTGAGACATAATTTATCCTATCCCAACTCCCAACAACAGACAAAAAAAAGAGGACTTCACTGCAGCGATAACTTGAACAAACGTGCAAATAAAAAGTCACGTCAAACGAAGTAAACGTGGTAGATCATCATCAGGAGAATGAAGGAAGAACTCACTGAGGACGACGATGAAGCTCTGATTGTCCAGCAGGAGCCACAGCCCGAAGCCCATGATGACGACCCCACACAGCTGGAACACACACACACACACACACACACACACACACACACACACACACACACACACACACACACACACACACACACACACACACACACACACACACACACACACACACACACACACTGCTTCAGACATGCTGCAAACGAGCACATTTCAACAGTAACAGATTAAGTGCAATTCACAGTTTTTATACTGGTGAGCTATATTTGTTCTGGTGTATCCAATTTTCTTCATTCAGATTTATGCAGGAATGAAAAGATTCCAGCATTGGTATCGATCATGTATTTTTCAGTGACAAATACATGATCACTGTATTTGTCACCTTCAAATGTTTTTCTCTTCATCCAACATCTTGCTGTGGCTACCTTGCTGCCAAACTAAAAGTTGATCTTCTGACCAAATAAGTCAAAACCTTTTGGTGTAGATCTGTTTTTATTGAATAATATCAAAAGGGACATTAATCAACATTAACCATTAATACATGGTTCAAATGGCCTCCTGTTGGTTTGTCTTTCAGAGGCTTTTAAGAGATTAACATTTTAAAAAGTACCAAGGGACAAGAAAAAACTAAGTTTACTCTGAATGGCAAAGTCCAAAATATGGTACTTGCACATGATTTTAAAAAGGGCTCTATTATGCTAATGTTCAGGTTCCCATTTGTATTTAGTGCCTCTGTCGTGACGTGTTTACATGCTTTAAATGTTCAAAAAGCTCTTTATTTTTCTCATACTGCCTGTGCTGCAGCACCTATTTTCACCCTCCGTCTGAAACCAGAGCCCAGCTCTGTTGTGATTGGTCAGCCGCTTAGAGAGGTTACTGCCCCTTGGCCTTTCACCTAGAATATGTTGGAATGCTATTCAAGATCGAGGTCCTTTAGGTGCTTGCATTTTCTTTTATACAGTTAAGAAAAAAAGACCACTCAAAAATATGCAATATATTCATTTGCTGAATTAAAACGAAGAACATATTGAGATCATGACGTCAGTATTTACTACAGCCATGTTCTGTACCTTCATGTGGTGTACTGGCAGGACATACTGCAAGTGAGTTTAAATATACATTATTGGGGGAAACCAAACAGTAATGTAACTTAATGACATCACGTTTCTCTAAGCAGGAACTGAATGTACTTTGCAGGAAAGCACAGCGGAGGGAAATGCTCTCAATACCGAGAAATACAAACAGTGTTTATCTGTTGCTAAGAACCTCTAAATCTTAGATCGTAAGATTTCATTTCCACAGAAGGAGAGGAAACAAGAAAGTGAGTATTACCGTGGTTACTGCGGACACTGCAATTAATACTCAGAGTCAGAGAAAGAGTGGCTGACGTCTTTTCAAGCTGTTCAAAAGCTCTTGTTGAGAACTGTAGCAAGCAATATGACTAGATAATATACTTTTATACAATTTTTCCCAATAGTCTATTTTTATTTGTTTTCAGTCAGCTGCTCTGTCCTGCTCTTTAAACACCAGTATTTTCATCAAATTCTACCCCAGATTGTGTTAGAGTGGACACTCTCTAACAAACTAATCATTTTCAGGTTCATATTTCTATCGTGTGCCTCTACTGTGGACATGTTTAGAGGCTTCAATTTTTGAAAGTGCTTTATTTTCCTCATGAAAAAGAAACCAGAGCCCAGATTGCTCCGATTGGTTAGCTGGCCGGCTCCGTTGTGATTTGTCAACTGCTTAGAGACGTCCGGCCCCTTAGCCAATCACGTACAATGTGTTGGAGCGCTAGCCAATAGAAGCACGAATGATACCTAGGGCCTTTCTCATATCACTAATGACAATTGTTGTCCTCTTCTCTGTTAACGTTTTTTTGGCTGTTTTTTTGCCATTTTGAGATTTAAATTTCCAGCGGAAAGCTAAACCAGGAAGTGTTTTAGCACACGACGTGATGCATCTAAATGAATCACGATGTCAGAAATTGATACCAGCCAATGAGATTTCGTTTTTTGGTTTCAGACCCCTTAACGTAGTTAACGTGGAAGTGAATGGACTAGGTTGGAATGACACCACTTTACCAGTGTTGCAAAAATAATGGACAAAGGCATGATAACTCAGCTAGTTAGCAGCTACAAGGATTCCAAGGAACAGGAGGGCTGTGTACTGGGTAATACATATACAAGTGGTAGTCCTCCCTGGAACTCTCTGGGTGCAAAGCCTAAGAGTAAATCATTTCCATGGGATTTGGGAGGACGAATAACAGGCAGAGCCCAGCGCTCTGAAATCTGTAATGCGACCGGCTGGCCTGCATTGTTATCACCCAGGAAGAGCGCCTCTTCAACCCCTATTCATACTAGGAAACAGCCGTGGACAGCTGCTAAAGGGAGAACTACAAACAATCCTCCTAAACCACCAAGTGTGCCAATCCAGAACAGATACGCTCCGCTGACCGAGAACCGGAGATCTCTTTCTGATGACCTGGATAACCTATCCTCTTCACACAGCAGGGTAAGGACCAATAGCTACTCCAAAAGTAAAAGGCTAGAGGGAAAGCTAACGACTGGGCCTGAAACTCTGATTGTGGGTGGCTGCTGAAGAGATGTAAAAGGTCTGTGTAGTAAGAACAACACCAAAGTACTCTGTTTTCCCAAGGATATGGTCTCTGACTTGGCTGAGAAGATCCTGCATATTGGGGCTGAACATCCGACTGTGAAGAATGTGGTACTGCACATTGGAACAAATGATGTTGTGAAACAACAGTCATAAATGCTGAAAAAAGACTTTAAATGTTTGTTGGAAACTGTCAGCTCTCTAAATGCAGAGGTGTTCATCAGTGGCCCTCTACCGCCAGTCAGAAGAGGAGTGGAGAGATTCAGCAGATTGTTTGCACTGAACACGTGGCTTTCAACTGCCTGTACTGACCATTCTGTCCATTTTATTGACAATTTTAACTTTTTCTGGGATCGCAGACATCTTTATAAGGCAAATGGAGTTTGCCTGAACAAGTCAGGAGTGAAATTGTTTATCTCTAACATATTCAACTGCCTGCGTCATCAATCTGTTCCCTCTGCCAAGGACAAGTGGCAAGAGGAATCAAAACAGGAGAAAGACACAACACATCGCGCAGAAAACCTTGAAGAAGTATCACTGCACCCGCCTGAGGAATGTTCTGATTATGGGAGACCTATGACACAAATGGAGGAGTCTCCACTGCCTGTCACCCCCCCTGTCAACGCCTTTGAGGATACCCTTCATTCATCCCCCTGCTCTCTCTACTCTCCGCTCACCCTTTCACCCTCGCCCTCCCCCCTGGAGTTCAATGACCGCATGAAGGCAATACGCAGGGTTGGCAGAATGTCCTTTACCCCCGGCCCTCAACGACGCCCACCAAAATCACCGAAGCAGAGACGCGCACCATCTCCCCCGGCTTCATCACCATGCCTACCACAATCATCCAAACCAAAACAATACAAGGAAGATGGAAGCAGATTTCCAAACCCTTCCTACAGTGTAGACCTCACCCTGCCCTCCTATGATGGGAGGAGCAGGGTGGTGGGTCCTCCCTCCCCTTCAAAGCCT
>NW_011350922.1:0-1917 GCF_000735185.1 Notothenia coriiceps
AGTAGTAGTGTAGTAGTAGTACGTACTACGTCACACACACACACACACACACACACACACACACACACACACACACACACACACACACACACACACACACAGACACACAGACACACACAGATATTGTCTCAGGGGAATAGCATACAGTAAGAGGGCAAAAGCACACAGCTGTAGAAGCTTTGGCACTGATTAAGCTTGGCAGATTTCACCCTTCAGTTCTCTTTGTAGAACAATACACACTGTGAGAAAGTGTTGCTGCGCAGCTGTGCATTGTGTTTGTTTTAAAATGTTTTCTGCAGCTGATAGTAAAAGCTCACTCATGCATAGAGGTTCAGTTTAGTTGTATTTGTCCAGGTTTTAGGAAGTCTCTGACATTTCACAATACAATGGTTGGAATGTTTTTTTTTTTATGTCCTTCCCTGTAGTGTGTATAGGCTTCTGTGCTTTAAAATGGTCTGCAAAGGCTAAAATCCCTGTGTTCCCTCCAGAGGGAGTTTCTCTCCACCCAACCCCCCCCCCTCTGCCTGAAACGCCTCCATTGGACTCCTTCGTTTGCTTCCGGATTATAATGACATCACTATATAACCTTGCCCTTCTATTGTCACGTCAACACATTGTACGTGATTTGCTAAGGGACTATTCCAACAAGTGGTTGATAAATCTAAACCAGCTAACCAATCAGAGCAGACTGGGCTCTGGTTTCAGACAGAGGGTGAAAAGAGGTGATGCAGAAAATTCACAGAAGAAACACAAAAAACAAATATCTACCTAAAAACGAGCATAATATGTCCTCTTTAATTAGTTTAACAGCAAAATCCCTGTCCATGTTCCCAGAGCACTCACACAAAGGTGAAGCTTTTTTGTAAAAAGAGGGATATATCTTTTTGGGGCTAATCTTAGATACCCTACACATAACTGTATTTCATCACCTCACTGATGCAAAAAAAGAAATCCTATAATAAATCCAGGATTGCTAGAAAGCAGTCCTGCTTATTGAACAGCAACAATTCACCCAGTCATATCCTGTATATCCTATGTATACTATATATCAGGGGTGCCCAACCAGTCGATCGCGATTGACCGGTCGATCGCGGGGAGATTCCCAGTCGATCGCGAGATGTGTCTAAAAATAGAACAACAATATTCAGTTTTATCGTTAATGTCCTATAACATAATCTTCCTGTGCCAGAATAATGCACTTGAACGCATCTATGGAGTCAGATTTGGGTCAATATTCTAGCGCGCAAAACAAGCTACTCTCGAGCGGAAAATGTGCTTTTACACGCGCATGAAATGACCCTCGCGCGCAGATTAAACCCCCACGAGCAGAGACAGCCCTCTTGCTCGCTCGCGGGAGTGTCAGCCTCACTCGCTCGCGGAGTCTGTCTGCGCGCGCGTGAAAAGTTTCTGACACTTTGGGGCGGAGCCACTGGACTTTGATTGGCAGCTGCCAGGAAACCTGGAGTTGCCAGGTTTGATAAATGCCTGAACTACCAAGAGCCGAGGAGTGACAGCAGCAATATCAGTTGGACGAGATTGAATGGTAAAGATGTCCATAAAAAAACATTATATTCGTAAAGTGTACAGCTAATATATAGTTTGCAAGTCATGTGGCTGAATGTTTACGTTTGGAAGGCAGCCTTTCAGTTAACATCAGTGGGCCACAGCCAGCAAATGATGGTGAGAAGCTAAACTATCAATTAATGATGTCAATTAAAGGGAATGTGATTGTTGAAATAGGGTGTTAGCGGTATTGCTTTTCAAACAAGAATGACAACACTGTAGATCACCAACACTATGGTTTATTTTTTATTCACAGGCAAGTCAACGTTGTCGCAGTAAAAGTCCCAAGATAGCTCCTGGTGCAATAAAATGTTCCCTTTCAGTGTTTTACTATTAGGTTTGATGTTTCTCTAT
>NW_011350923.1:0-2506 GCF_000735185.1 Notothenia coriiceps
AAAATGACAGAAGTATGAAGATCCCAAGATATTTTTATAATTGTGATCTGAAAATGATTTGGTCCACAAAAATACACAATTGTGCTGATTAATACACATTATTATTTATAAAGTGGAGGTTTCCAAGAACATGTCAGTTCAAATGAATCTATAATGTATAATGTTACAGTCCAGTCCACTGAATCCAATTCTCTTTTTAGTAGTGCCCTTTCAGCATATGAACCATGACCCTATAGCTCTGCTTATGACACTTACACTTCCGGTATATGCCTCAAACCCCTTCAGAATAAAAGAAAAATATTTTTAGTTTTTCTATTATTTTATTACCGGTGTTTCCAATTAAACATCCTACCAAATATATGTTTTCTACCGGTAGTAGTATTCTTGCATATCAAAACATTCGATGATTTTTAGGTAAAGTATGTGTAAGGGGGAGTTTGGATGTGCGTTTTGTCGATAGCATGCTTTTATTCTGAAGTGCGTCGGAAGTCGTCATGTTGATGCTGGCGGAACTTAAACCGAAAGTTATAACTGACAAAACGAAGAGGAAATAAGTTAAAATAAACCACTGGGGAAATGATCTTACACTGTAGTTTAGAGATAGTTTAGAGATGTAGTTTACTATGTTTACCTCGATTATCTGCTGCTAAACGCTAATTTCTAAAGGATCTCTTACTCGTGAAACCGCCATGTTATCTTGAGTATCAATGTTTTCACTGGGAAGGGTGGAGAGCCTTCATCTTGCCACGGAGGAAATTACATTTCATGTGAAGTTATTGCGAAAAGGAGGATTTAGTTGATATCAATTAATTAAGTCTTCTACGACCAGGAACATGGACCCGGACACTGAAGTTGAAAGGTGGGTGTTGTCTTACACTTTTTGACATGAAGGATAGTTCACCTGCCATCTTTAATCCTATGTCACTTCAGGACATTTCACACACGCTATGTTTCGTCAAATGCTAAATTACCCGCCTTGTGGGTTGTTTTACTTGTTTTTAATATACCTGTACAACTGTATTACACTACTATGAGTTAATTCACTGCTAACGTTGGTATAGGTGAGTGTCAATACTGCTTTACTACACCCACACACGGGTTATTTCAACTGTCATTTATTAATGGAACTTCATTTTCGCCACTGATGAGGAAAAAGCATCCTGTAAGTCAGTATAATGAGCAACTTGTTATAATAACATTCTTTTCATAATGACTACTAAAAGCTTCATCATTTTGAGAGTCAAGCTCCGCTATTTTGATAGATACAATCTATTTTCAAGAAAGTCTGTCATAATAAGGAGTAAAATAAACACACGGCCTAAATGTCATTCCACCCTTATGGGCCAGATATTTTACATCTTGTTAAATTACTCTGCCAGTCTTTGATCACCTACGACTTATAAACAGTATTCTTGGACATATATCTGTAACATTTGGTCCATTACTAAATGATCTCTTTATCTTAAAGCAATGTCACACCCGGTGGTATGCTAACACAATGTTTCTATCCCTTTAGCATTTTCAGGCATGATAATGGGGAAGAGGAAAAGAAGAAGTGGACGAGGCCACCCTCCAGCTATGGTTCCATGAAGAGTGACAGTGATCACACGATGGAGGACGTAGAGGAGGGAAAAGAGGAAGGGGTTGCTGTTACCTTCCATCCTCCATTACCTGTGGTGCAACCTGACGTGCTTATTAATGATGGGACAAGGTACTGAGTCTTTTTTTAGAATTTGAGGATTATCTCAAGGTTTTGGCCACTTAACCAAAGATGGCAAAAGGCTTCACATTACTTCATACTTTAGTTTTTTTGTTTAACTATCTCTAATTTCGTGTTGGGACTCGTACAAATTCCTGAGACCAGCAGGCCAAAGTTTAGCGCTAGATGGCAGTGAGAACGTTTTCAAAAATGACTATGCACAAGTCTGTTTTCCTACCTCATACACCTAAGTAGACATTTTAATATATTATGCAAGTCAATATGCAGGGACTTGAATTTGAATAGGTGGGGTTTCTTTTATTAGCCTTTCTGAACAGCTGGAACATCATAACGGGAGTTTCTGTACATATTCAACTTTACATGAGTATCTGCTACTTTGACTAAACAGTGAAATGTTAACACCCGCATATATTATACCCAATATATATAACTATGTACACTTGCCCATGAGAAATGGTTTTGTAGAGTTGTACAGCTGATGCATACAAATGTCAAGGGAAGGATTCACTTTTGAATGCCAAAATTGTACTTTTCTTTTTTGATGTAAAAGCAGAGATTTTGCTCTTTGTTGCTCCAAAAAGTCAACTTGTAAATATTGAAGGGAGGTATTACTTTCAGTGACTAAATAATTACTAGTCACAGGTTAACCAGATTGGTGTCCCACATGTTTTGTCCAGGATGCAAATGATTCGCCCAGACTCTCCAGAGACCTACTACACCATGAACACTCAGCACACCAAACAAGCAGGAGGTCTTGTCATTGACACAAGGTGAAGGACACACACA
>NW_011350924.1:0-3178 GCF_000735185.1 Notothenia coriiceps
TGTTCTTTATTCTCGCGTCCAGGAGAGAAGCTTTAAAATGAGACTAAATGGAGTCTCTGAAAAGATTCAAATGGGATACTTTAATTAAAAAAGGCGCGGTAGTGTTACAGACAGAATATTGTTCCGGCAGAAAACAGCTGTGATCTGGCTCTCCTGAGCAAGCAGAGAAGCGCGAATCCCCCGTTCGGTGCCGTTATATATCCTCTGCTGGCTCCTCCCCGCCAGCCGGCTCGCCTCGCCTCTAATGTCCGTTGTTGCATTTAAACAGAGGATTGGTACTTTTCACCTTTAACATATGCTTAACACGCCTTTTCTCCTCATATTCTCTTTCATCACTTTTCATTTAACACATTCTAAACGCTGTAATCAATACTCTAAAACATACAGAAAATGCTTCACGGCTGGTTTCCGGTCATTCCGGATGTTGTCACATGCTACTCTCGTCTGTAAACAATAGTGTATTCAAATAAACTGTACTTTCATTTAATATTCAGCATGGTAGTATCTCGACATCTATAGTTGTAGTGTTAAATCAGTAGGTTTCGGTTTTCACCACACCACGTCATTTCGCTACTCAATTCACCTCTTTAGGAAATCGTATATAAGCCACATGCTAAATGCTAACCGTAGATGAAGGATTTTCAGAATAAAAGCTTAACTGCTTGTGCACAAGAATTTCTGGTTTTTCAGTATAAAAGAGCGTTTAAACTGACGGTATGTTTAAGCTACATTATACCATCAAAACATTGATTTTAATTTCTAACAGTAGCGTCAAGTGAATTTAAGCGGGGTCACCTCCCTTCCCAATGTTTAGATTCATCTCTTTAAAAATGATATATATTATTTTTTAAATATGGGAACTGACATTCATTTCCTCCTCAATGTCACTGAAAGACGCAGCAAGTTTAATAGAGTTTGAAAGCATGATTATCAAACAGAATATATAGTCGTACCATTCCATTTTTCTCAGGCATGAAATTGGAGACCTATCTCTGAACTGTTGGACCTGTGCACAATTCATCTGTGGGAACAACATGAACAGGAACAGGCTCAGTTTGTTGGCACTTAATTGGACCGTCAAGGCTGGAAATAGAAAATGGAAAGTTGCAGAAAGTACCGTCTACTAATGCAATAGCTTTTACCTAGGAAGGTTTATTACCGCAGAGTTAATGGTGTACCTCAATGACAACAATTTAAATGAAATAGGAAAGAGTCCAATAATGCTTTTGGGAGCACGAGATCAATGGGCGAAACAGAAAAAGGCTGACAAAAAAAAAATCCCTCCAAAGCTATAACCTCTAAAATCAATATAGAGAAACCCATTAACACGATTACTGTTAGGGCTATTTCCTTTCTCCACATTACAGTGCCATACTTCTCCTTTTCAGCCTCACATATAAGAAATAAGGTCACAAGTGATGAACTGATATTTCAGTTATTTCAGCTAAAGAACGAGAATGTCTTGGCCCACATTTTCAAGGCAGCACTTGAACACATCCAAAGATTGTGGAGTGATGCAGGGAGGATGTGTTTTTGAGTAAGCAATGCAAGGGGCTCCCTCGACGAAAAAACTATGGGATTTTTGTCTTGTATTATTGCACAAAATAGGCTCTGAGACAAAGAAAATGTATGTTGTTCAGCAGGATCATTTCTACATAGTATAGCACTTAGAGTTGTTAAAGCCTCATTGCAATTGGAAGAGGTAAAATGCTAATGTGAGCTATAAACAAAGTACAGTACATCACGGTTGCATGAGTTCACGTCACCACCGCTAAGCTAATGGTGGCTAATGTTTTGCGTGATGTCTCGTCACTTATTAACAACCGTGTTTTCAAGACATAAGCTTATATTACGGATGTGATATTTACTCATTTATTATATAATAATGATAATTATTGCAGATTATAGATTATAAATAAATCATTTAGGGACAAGGGGGTGGGATTAAATAAATTATACTTCTTCTCACTCCTTTTCGAACACTAGATGTGGGACTGTTGATGTTGCTAATGCTGTTGTTGTTGTTGTTGTTGTTGTAAATGTCATGTTTTGTTTTGATTTCTCTTACATGACTATGCACTGCAACATTTGTTTTGTTTTGTAATTATTTATTTTACTTGTTGGAAATAAATGTATCAATCAATCAATCAATCAATCAATCAATCAATCAATCGATATTGCTTTTGTGAACAAAGGAATATTTTTCAGGCAACTAATCAAAAAAACTAAATGAAACAAACAAACTGCTAAAATGCTGACTCATTTCCTGGTTTAGGACTCCCACTCTACTGCATATCATCCAGCTCCTGCATGTACCTTCCGGCTGATGCTGCTTCAGCACATGTAATGCAAGGACTCCTCCCTTTAAAAACCAAAACAGCATCGGGGAAACATTTCTGATATCAAAAACTCTCGTAAAGTTAAATTCCAGCTCTCCTACAATCGTGCAAATGTTTCACTGCCCCCTGGACGTTGTGCGCTGACTCTAAGCACTGGATACAATCAGAGATGGCAAAAGTACACACATCCTTTACTCGGGTAGAAGTCCAGATACTCGTGTTAAAAATACTCTGGTGAAAGTAGAAGTACTGACTACACTTCTTTATTCAAGTCAAAGTAAAGAGGCTTTGAAATGTGCTTCAGTAAAAAGTACCCATAACTAGCAGCTGTTTTAAAGAGTACCTGACCTCCCTTTATATTAATAGAACAATAATGTCATTGTTAGCTAATGAATGTTTCCATGCTGAACAACGGCAACATGACAACGTTTTCATTGGTCCCTCTTCTTTAGAGAAGAGCAGGAAATGATGGATACACGGATCGTGTTCAAATCAATAGGCACGCAATGACTCTAAATAATAATGATCACGCCACCAAACACACATTCAGACTAAAGGAACCAGCCTGTTTGGAAAATGAGAGAAGTAGAAAGTACAGGTATTTGTGTTCAACATGTAAGAAGTAGAAAGTACAGGTATTTGGGTTCAACATGTGAGAAGTAGAAAGTACAGGTATTTGAGTTCAACATGTGAGAAGTAGAAAGTACAGGTATTTGTGTTCAACATGTAAGAAGTAGAAAGTACAGGTATTTGGGTTCAACATGTGAGAAGTAGAAAGTACAGGTATTTGTGTTCAACATGTAAGAAGTAGAAAGTACAGGTATTTGGGTTCAACATGT
>NW_011350925.1:0-3232 GCF_000735185.1 Notothenia coriiceps
TCTCTCTCTCTCTCTCTCTCTCTCTCTCTCTCTCTCTCTCTCTCTCTCTCTCTCTCTCTCTCTCTCTCTCACACACACACACACACACACACACACACACACACACACACACACACACAGACTTTAGTCTTTCCCTCCATCAATATTTCATCGTCCTGTTCTTTTCCAACAATAGTTTCCGTCTCATCTGAACACCGTTTACCTCCACTCTTTCACATAGACTGTCTTTTTATTTGTTCTAAAGGACAACACATGTTTCCACGAGTGTAGAACTCATATCAAAACAAGTAAGACACACAGAACTATGCAGATAGGATCAGCACTCACCAAAGACTTTGTGTAACTTAAAAGGAAAGCATATCTAGTTGTATGAACAAAAGCTCTTGCTAATAACACATGTTTGCACATTGGTTGTACCTGCACCCGGGTTTTAATTTTCCTAAACTGAGATACATTTTTATGTTAAACTACTTGCAGATATTTGATTTCCGGATGGGAAATTGGTAAAATGTTGACAGTAAAGCAACAAGAGGAACGTGACAAGTGCAAAAACATGCAGTAGGAAGCTAAGAGAAAGAGGCAAATGTTAAAGAGCAATTTGGAGTATTTCTTTTTTTACACGAAGAAGGAATCTGTTTTTATTCAGATCTGTTTTTCCTGGTGGATTCATAGTATCAGATGTGTGGATATGTATATGTGACACTGTATCTGTATTTGATGTCACATGCGCTACAAACATGTGAAATATTGGCCTCCTTCTGCTTTTTTAAATCAGCTTTAATGTTGATCAAAGGCTTCTTTTGTCAGTGTTTCTGCAATACTTAGACAACTTCCAGACAATTTCTGTCTATATCCTAAGATGAATGGATACTGTACCATTGTACGAGACAGCTACATTTGGATGCCTTGTCATTTAGGTAAAGATAAAAGCCCAACTCTGTGACTACAGCTCCTGGGAAATGTAGTAGAGAGTCAAATGCCATGACAGTTATTGTGAATGTATGTTTGAAATATCTCTGGAGTTGTATTTATTTCAGGATGTTTAACAGGAGAAGACAGAACTGTACCATGCTTCATCTTTCAGAGAAAAACAGTCGATTAAAACCCATTGTCAGAATGAGGCTACTGAAACAGAAGCTTTCTTAACACTAGAACCACCAGGGGTCGCTGTATACCTAAAACCGCCAAAGGGTCAAATGTACGGTCAGAATGCATTGATTTTCAAGGTACAATGTTCTTTTATTTATCATACTAGAACACAGGGTTAACAGTGAGTTTTGATCATCGCACAGTGATGTAACTTATACCAATAGAATCTGTGGACTCTCAGCTTTCATATGATATCAGGTGTGCAGATAGCATGAAGTATGAAATATCGCTAAAAGTGTCTCTATCTATCTATCTATCTATCTATCTATCTATCTATAACTATCTATCTATCTATATCTATCTCTCTATCTATCTATCTCTCTATCTATAACTATCTATCGTTCTATCTCTCTATCGGTTCTAGAAACCGCAGTAAACAACAGGCGTTGCTATAGCAACACGTCATGTTTATGTTTACGCGCAAGATCAATAGCGCGAGAATCACTGCATTTTAAATATTACCCGCTGGCGCTGATGGGTATAAATGGGATTTTTTTTGGCCATTTTTTTTATCTGACTTCATATTGACAATTTTTAACAACAGAGGGTGCTACATAACACACTTTCAGGAAAAGTCACGGACTGGGAGACTTGAATATTTTATTGAAAAAAAGTGACATGCAATCAAGAAACAGCTGCGGGCTTTCTTAATAATGTGGACTCTCGCTGTCTATGTAAAACAATAAAGGCATAACAAAATAATGCTGGTGTATTCTACCAAGTGATTCATATTAACTACTGTAACCCTGATTTTGGACAATTTGGCCTACAGTACTCAAGTAGAAAGCCTTTAAATTACATTTTTATTTTTATTCTTTATTCTTTTAATTGAGGTTAAGCACACAGGATGATCCTTATCTACAAAATGTGCTGTTAAAATTAACTATATTACAACGTCTGGTGCAAAAAAAGCCCAAATTGAGGTTAACAAAACATAGTCGACCAACCAATCAGGTTTTTATTGGTGTTATTTAGTATTTTATTTACAGTCTACAAAATCAACTGTGTATGTTTGTGGTACTTTCTTCTGATGTATTTTAGTAGTTTTAATGATATTATAGGATATGATTATTGTATTTAGTTGACGGCTCCTGGTGTACAGCAGCAGCAGGTAACACTTGTATTATCTTTTCTCTGTCAGAGTGTGTGAAGCTGCTGCTTTCTGCTGGATCGCCTGCTGACGTCTCGGATGAAAATGGATTCACACCTTTACACTTTGCCGCCGCCCACGGACACAGCAGGTGAGTTCACACACACACACACACACACACACACACACACACACACACACACACACACACACATGTTCACAAACACTGCAGTTTTATTTTACTTTTGATAACATTTCACAGCCTTCCTCGCTCCCTGAGGCTCACCTAACCCATAACCCCTTTGAAGCTTAAACAAACCCTACCTTCATTTAAGCATTACTACTTAAAAGGTTAAAAATGGCATTTATATGGTGCTTTTTCAGTTTTTGTAATCACTCCTAGTATTTAAAACACAAGAATGCTTTGAGATCGGGTTTCCACCCACAATTATTTCATTTTATGTTCATTATTTAGGATATCAAATGTCAATATTGTCAAAACTGCAAATCGTAAATTTCTTGAAACCCAATTTTGAATTAATAATCGCCATGTTTTTATGCTGGATGATTGGTAGAGCTTTCATTATAAATTATAAATGACAGTTAATGCTAACACTACACACACAGTGTGCTCTGATCACACGTATTGATCCTGATGTGATGGAAGAAACTTACTGCAGGAGAGACTGTCAACTGAAGTGAGGTGTGTTGTGTGTTTGTGTTGTGTGTTTGTGTTTGTGTTGTGTTTGTTTGTGTTGTGTGTTTGTGTTGTGTGTGTTTGTGTTGTGTGTGTTTGTGCCAACAACACGATGCCCAGCACCAGCTGGGGAATGTGCAGTGTTTTAATATCTGATCACGGTGTTATTTATAGAGTGGGGATATCCAAAAGGCATACACACACACACACACACACACACACACACACACACACACACACACACACACACACACACACACACACACACACACACACACACACACAGCGTTTATACT
>NW_011350926.1:0-4056 GCF_000735185.1 Notothenia coriiceps
GTGCCATAGTTGTCCAGAAACTATTAAAGGGGGCCCTTTCCTGCCTATTTTCAGGTTCATATTTGTATTGTGTGCCTCTACTTTGACATGTTTACATGCTTTAATGGGCTCTGGTTTCAGACGGAGGGTGAAAAGCAGCACAGGCAGTATGAGATGAATAAAAGGCTTTTGAACATTAAAGCATATAGACATTTCCCAGTAGAGGCACAAAACAAAAATATGAAACCTTAAAATATGCACAATAGGGCCCCTTTAACTTTCTACAGAGTAAAATAAATGAATGCTTCCTAAAAATGTGCAGTTATTAATTGACTCTTTTCAATCTTCCAGTCACTTGGATCCGTTCGGCACTGCAGTGAACTACCTGGACGCTGCCTTCAGGAACATCCGGAACCTGGGCATCATCTCTGTGACGTCCACCGACACGTCCTCTCTGTACTCCAAGAGTCCCAACGTCACCCTGCGGCACTACGGCTGCCACATCATCCGCACGGAGTACTACAAAGAGCTGGCTGCACGCATGGTGGTGGACACAGTGTCCAGGTAGGACTTCACATCCGGATGTCTGTCTGCCCTGATGTGGCAGAAAAAATTAAATCCTGAATATTGCTGTGTGTTGCAGAGCGGCGGCTCGCTGTAACAAAGGCATCGAGGTGCTGCTGGCCGTGGCCCTGGAGCATTTCGTCCTGGTGGTGGTGCGAGTCCTCCGGGGCCCGACGCAGGCGGACGAGTCCACGAAGAAGTTACGTAAACTGGTCCACTGTCAGTGGTGTGAGGAGAGAGTCTTCCTCAAGAAGGGGAACATGGTGGACGGTGAGTTGTTGTGAGAGTCTAGAATACACCTGATGCAACTGATGGAGTTTATCTAAGTATATTTTCTAAAGTATTTCACTTAGGTACACATTTGAGGTAATTTTACTTTACTAAAGTAGTATTTCCATATTTTCCGACTTTATACGTCCATTCACATCTCAGAGGGAAATATTCTACTTTTTACTTTATTACTTTACAAATGAAATGTTTTCATCCTCTTCCTGTCCAGCTAAAACCATGTACTTCCAGATATGTTGATCCAAATGTTTTTTTTATGAACTGATTGAAAAGTGTTTCACCCAAATATTTAATAACCGTTTTGGATCGGCTGGAAAATGCATTAGCAGAAAAGCTGAAAACATGGCTGTTTTTCCTAGCTCATTCAAATACTTTATAGAGATACTGTATGTGGGTCTCACAGGAGGCGACAAAACTATATACACATGATGATCTTATAGAATAACAAGACTTGTTGTAGATTAAACTACAAAGCAATGTATAAAGCTATTAAAAGCACGTACAGCAGTAAAATGCAACAATTAAATCAATGAAGCAGACATTTTCATCCCAAAAAACCTTATGTATAATAAGCCTATTATGGCCTCTTTCGTTCATTTTTAGAAACGGTCTTTATGGGTATAAAAATATGTTCCATGAGCACTTAGTCGACAACCATCTTTGCCTCCTCACCGCCTATAATATATATATATACGTATATACGTATATATTAAGAGATCCAAATGTAACAGTTGTTGTCAATATGATGTGATATGTGTCCTGTTGTTTAAATTTAAAAAAAAAAAAATCCCGCAGAGAAGTGTATACAGGAAGCTGCAGTAGATATGAAAAGTAAATACTGTCCTTTCTTGTGTTTCTTCCAGAAACGCTGCCCTGTAACTGTCACGGAAGTATGCCCGGGAAGACAGCAGTGCAGCTGGGGCCGTTATGGTAAATCACTGCAGCATCAGGCACCGACACACACGCCTCACTGAGCTGTGTGATGGGCCTAATACATCAGCTGCTTCTGAAAACTAGCTTATCAGATACGCTGCTGCTCAAATCTCCAGCCACGATGTCTGAGAGGAGTTATGTTTCAAGCTTTTAGGTTGTAGAAAGTCCGTTTTCAGATGTTGCATGAAAGATTTGTTCGGAACATGGAGAACTCTGTTCAATGGTTTAACCGGACTGAAAATGTAAAAGGCAGAAAGAGACAAGTATAACTTTTAGCAACAGTTCAATAAGAATAGAAGAAATGAGCCGTCATAGGTAAAAGAAACTGGAAGCTTAGCATCAAAATGTGTGCAGATTAAAGTCGGAACAACTTCCTGCTTCAATGTTAAGTGCACCATCATGCTTCTAGCCTGCTGAATTAACTACTTGTGGCATTTGGAAATGGTATTAACACAATACAAACAAAACTTTAGAACTGTTGGAATATCATCTAAACATACAGACTGATCAATCACAGTTTAATTCCAGGGACGTGCACAGACATTTGGAGGAGCTATTGCTCTAAACTGGAAAAAGGGCCTCCCCCCGAAAACATAAGACCTTTTGAAAATTTTAACTTGTCCTTAATTCAAAAGAAACCAAACGATTATTACATGAACTAAATTGAACAGTAATTCACATCTCATAACAAAATAAGCTAAGGCGACTACTTGTGACTTGATTTTAAAAATGAAAACCAGGGACATTTTTTGTTTTGCGGTCCATATCTCATTAAAATATCTAATGTTAGTAACTATTAAAGACAAAATGGGGACAATCCTGTTTTAATGTAGTTTGACTTTTGTAACTGCTGTGCAGACATTCTGATAAAATAGGGCTTCTAACTAATTAGCTTAAATAAACTCACTAATTAATGAAACCAGTTCAATACGCATTATTCTTATTCTTATCATTCTTTATGAGCGCAGTAACGGTAAGGTAGCCTATCTAATTACTTATTTATTTAGTATTCCATAACTTAGTAACAGAGATGGTCAAACTAAAGTAGAGACATGGCAGAAATCCTACAATGAAGCGGGACAATGAACTGTTTACCCGTGAGAGGGCGATCAAGAAAAGAGAGCGAGCGGCCCCATGAGGGAGTTTACAGATGAAAAGACACAGAAAGACAGAAGCACAATAACATGTATATTTAGGTGTTTTTTTGTAAATAACCGACGGTATCAAGAGGAAGTAAAGTCCCCTGGTTTGTCCCTTCTACCCTAACTGCCATGAGACAACTCAAAATCAAGTTTCCAAAATCCGACACTGAGGTGGTCTTTAACGCACCGGCAGATGACAGCGCTGACAAAGTGTGTTTCCCAAAGCAAGACGCTACAATACTAATTGTGGGTTTATCATATTGATTCGGCCACAACAGAACAAAGAAAAACAAACTCACTCTCTCCAGAGGGGCAGGTCAGCCAAAAAGGTCAAACGGGCCGTTGCCCGGGCAACATTAGCCCGTACCTGTGCACGTCCCTGACTGAGTCTGCAGAGGGCCCAAAAAGAATCGTTCAAACTTAATATTTAGAGCCCAGTTGCACCGTTAAATACTGATCATGGGTCACAAAACAAATGTAAAATCCGATTGAAATAATATTCTGTCATTCAACATAATAAAACAGTTTGTGATATTATACTCTTTTTGATTTCAAACCTTTCAAAGCTAATGCATGTGTGTGTCCAGGTCCGGCCCTCTGTTTAACACAGGCTTCCTGAGGAGGATGCTGTCTGCGGCGGTGAAGCACAGCATGGACGACATCCAGCCGCTCGTCAAAACTCTCATCTGCGAGTCGGACTGCACCACCCTCAAGTCGCTAGTCCACGGGTCGTCTGCTCTCAGCAACCAAGGTGACACATCCCCACCTGTAACACAGGGTGTGTGTATGACAAAACAACGTGTTGACAAGATGTTTTGTTCCCTCTCTGCAGTGGAGTGCGGAGTCGTCATCAAGACCTTGAAGAGCGGAGAAGAGTCGGGTCAGGCTGAGCAGTCCGGTGAGTCAGTGGCAGCAGAAGGAATGTACTCCCTTTTTAGGTTGTTTTTAATGTACTTGTACACAGAAATGTACATAAAAAAGGAAAAAAAGCTGACCTGTTACTTACTCTGTCCTCTAGACCAGTGGTTCCCAACCTGGGGGGCGCGAACCCCTTGGGGGGTTGCCAAAGATATCAGGGGGGGCGCCAGGCCTCAGATGATTTGAGGCCTAATATCATATTTAGAATTAAAAAAAAAAAAAATGTACATAT
>NW_011350927.1:0-10761 GCF_000735185.1 Notothenia coriiceps
TATTAACATAATGACTAACACAAACTAAAAATATATATTTTTGTGTTATTGTGTGTCCTTCGTAGAGGACATCGGGTGTTAGTTATGCGAAGCATAATATACAAACAACATTAACATACAAGTACATTTAGACAACATTAGAGCACAACAACTCAATGCAACAAATATTGAGCGCTCATTTGTAGCTCTCCATCCTTTTCTGAAATGCAGAGATACATCTGACACTTGAGGCACTTGATGTATGTTTTCCCACTGCATCCGTCTGCCATGAACCCTACAGAAACTTAAGTGTTAGTTTTGGCCCATAGTGGACTCCATTTGTGTTGTGTAAAATTGGGGAAATAAAAAGTAAGCAAACCCCATGTCCTCCTCAGAGGACATTCATAAAAACATTTAGTTTTAGGTCAAATCATTATTACACTGCTCTGAAACTCACTACCCTAACTCCTAAGATGTCCCCTTACTATCATTAATTAAAAATATTGAACTCACAACACTGGTAATTACAAAATGACAAACTTACCATTTCTCTTTCTATAAATAGTGCTTGTGTTGAAATACAATGAAATTATCTTTTTCAAAGCCACACCCCCAAATATCATATGTTTGAAAAGCCCAGGATGTCCTCTGTGGAGTACAATTGGACTTAATGCTGTGGCATGTGTAACGTCAAAGTAATGGACCAAAACCCAATGTGCTCCACAGAGGACAAAAATGAATGGGAGGATAGGATTTGCACATTATTATTATTATTATTATTTTTATTATCCATCTTTGCCATCATTTATACATTTGCACTCTTCTCCCTTTGTATTGCAACTGCTGCACAGAAATTTCCCTCAGGATAAACAATGTTTTCCTTCTTATTTTACACATGTGTATGGAAATAGCAATGTGTATCCATGTGCACACATGCACAATGTGAAACCGGGATATTTTTATATCCAGACGTTGCATAAATCCAACATTCTGCATTACAGAGCCTCACAGATTATTCATAGCTCTCTTTAAGTATCTGAATTAAGTGTTTTTGAAGATGTGAACTGGCAGTGAGAGGCCTTATACTCGATGTTGCTAATGAGCTAGCCTCCAGTGTTCCCCCCCACTTCCCCCACACACACACCAGTTTAGACCTGTGACGTCAGGTTACCTAGCAACACCTCTTCTGAGTCGTCAGCAACATTTCACTGGGATTTTCCCATACATGTGACACAAGGAGCTCAAACACAATACATGATCTCAACATGCAAACATCACCATGCGTCTGCTCGGGGTAATAACTATAGTAGCAAAGAAAACATGACCAGTATTATTGACCCAAAATAAAAAGGTGGATAGTTACATAAGCATTGATATCAGTGTGTTTGTGTTGGGAGCATCAACAAGCAGAGAGATAATGACAGGCCCCTCCTGTGCTTATTATTTTTGGTGCAGAGTGAAGAAAGCAGTGTTTGACGTGTGGCCTGGAGGTGGGAGGAGGGGGAGGAGATATGGCGTCAGAGCCCACCTGTCAGCAGAGCTAAACAACACCATGGCAACGGCCTAATGCTGCGAGGACATGAGTGACAGCCAGAGAGTAGGCCACCAGAGAGGGGAGAGACAGGAGGGGGAGGGGGGGCGAGGCAGATCCAATGGCTCCAGTTATTTTCTCAATGCTCCTGCTGACACAGCCCCTTCTGGTGCACCTGCCAGGGATATTATGTCCTATCTGAGCAATAATGCTTTATCCCAGAAAATTATATTTACACAGGTTAATTTATCTCAAGACTGGAAATTCGTATGTTTCTTGACGTCAGGACAGAAACACTTCTACGTCTCGGGTCATATTGATCATCAAAAAGGCCAAGAAAAATCCCAAAAATATAGAGACAAATGCTGTTTGAGAAAACAACATTTATGCAAAAAAAATTTCACTTTTAGCAACAAACAAAAGGGACCAGTGGTGGAAAGTAAATATACTTAAAGGGGCCCTATTGCATTTTAAGGTTCATATTTGTATTTTGTGCCTCTACTGTGATGTGTTTACATGCTTTAATGTTCAAAACGTGTTACGATTGTGATTGGTTAGCTCTGTTGTCATTGATCAACTGCTTACAGATGTCTGGCCCTTTAGCCAATCACGTACAATTTGTTGGAGCCCTAGCAAATAGAAGCCCAAGTGTAACATAATGATGTCACTATGGAGGGCTCTTGGACATTTAGACCATTTACATGCACAAAAATGTATATAACATGCCAGGGAAAAGCATAATAGGGCCATAATAGACAATACGTTATTATTTGGGGCAAGCAAATTGGCCCTTTCCCACTAGACATGTACTGCAGACCAAAACCTAAAAAGTACAGGATGTAATGCAACTCATCCTGAGTCAGTTTAAGAATAGATTAAGGCCTGCCTACACACTTTTAAACCACCCTGATTTCCCCATCATGCAGTCCATTCTTATCGGCTCCACCACAAAAAAAGGAAACAGAGACAGGGTCAGCGTTGCTACAGTTGTGTTTCCCCTCTACCCGGAGCAACATCCTCCATTGTCTTCCACACACACACACACACACACACACACACACACACACTAGACAACAAGATGATGAAATAAAATAAAGCATAATAATTCAGTACACACACACACACACACACACACACACACCTCCCTTTTCCTCCCTGCTCTCCCCTCTTGCACAGGCTCTTTGCGCGTCATTTGATTTTCTTATTTAACAACCAACCCTGAAAATGCGTAGGAAGAAAGATGTCTAAATATAGATGCAGCCACAACAGCTCGCACCATGAGCGCACAGCAAACTCTCTCCAACACCGTGAGGAGACAAAACAGAGTGACGCTTTGCTGTTTGCTGATCATTACCCAGACAGCTGTGATTACTGTAAATAAGATAAGAATTGCTTTTATGTAAAAAAATAAATCTTGGACACTTTATTTAGGTTATGTAAATCATAAGCAAAGGGTTTCCAGCATGGTTTGAATTCATGTTTCTAAGTGTGTGTATTATGTCGAGTAATTTGGTTGGTCAAAATTACAGGAACATATAAAGAGTTACAGTAAACGTATCAAAGGGGCAGAGACCAGGCTGAGTGGGATTAACATGTGAAAAGTGAAGTACCAGTTAGCACTCCATTTGAGAGGCCAGTATCATTATCCTCTCACTGGCGAAAGGCAGAAAAACACACACACACACACACAGTTGAAGTGGAATAATAAAGCTCTTTCAATGAGAGTATAAAGTGAGATCAAGTCTCTCTCGATGGCACTCCAGTGCAATATTGGAGCGATGCCCGTTTGCACCTCGAATGTGACAACTATTCCGACGGCGCTCCAAGCGTTTGTAGTAATCATATATATTACGTGTAGCTGCTACAGGATGGTTTACAGGTGCTTGCTTTGATTTCAAGATAACGGCAGGGGCTATATTGTAAACACAGACTGTAAATATGAAGAGGACCTAGTCACTGATATGTCACCCAATCGTTGTGGACTAAGGTTTTGAGGCCTTGAGCTTGGCAATTTGGCCCCCGCCATCTTGATTTATTAGGAGCCAGAAGTGACAAAAGAAGAAGTGACAAAAGAATGCTGAAAAAGCCAGTTGTAGGTGATTTTACAATTAACTTTTAAACTGAAATCACACTGTAAAAAATGTAAAACCCTTTGAAAAAAACACAGACAACATCGGACGTCAATCACAAGGTAGCCAAGCCCTAAAGCAAACACTGCTTGGCTGTCTATTTATTTTAAATGCAACTATCATGTGCAAAATAAGCACAACGAAGAAGAAGACTTAAATCTAGCATTTGAGCCCATAAACTTGTCAGCAACATATAAACTGAGGTAATAAATCAAGTTAGAAGTATGGACATTTTCTCATGGACTTCTACACAATTATAATTCTTTTTGCAACCATTTGCAGGAAATTAAAGAGAATGCAGGTTTAAGGCACTTCCACATTGGCTTCACTGTTTCGACCTGGAGGTTATAGCTCCATTGTAAATCTCTCACAACATTGGGTCAAGGTACAGACACAACAGTTATGCGTTTTCTGGATATCTTGGCCATGACAGCACCTGACATACAGTATATGGCAAATATTTTTGAATCTACCAGGGTCTTTAGAGTCAGGGTAAATCTATGATTAGAGTCTGCTGAATGACTTACACATGTGCCAAATGAACATCTGAAGGAAGGCTGGAGAAGGAAGTGAAAGTGTACACTTATGGCAAGATGTGGTTTCAAAATGGTGTGCCAGTAAAGATAAAGGAAGTAAGCCTGCTGATCATGACAGTGCCCCATGCCCGGCCAGAAAACTCGTTAAAATACTAGGCGGCTTAGTAATGAGGTCAACACTTGACTGACATTTGACCCGGATCAGCGATCACTAGCTTAAAAGTAAAATGCCCATCTAGAAGAAAATCAAAAAATAGTTTTAATGTATTGTTTGAATAAACATAACATTCTTGACAAATTAACTCTGTTATGCCTTTTGAATGCAATTAAAGAGTTCAGTACTGAGAGATTCTCTTATCTCGGTTTTCCTCACAGGGTTCTTAAAGGCCAAAGAGCAGCAACAATTAAGCTGGCAGACTTAACCACATATCTAAAACTTCTGTTTAATGTCCAGCAGGTAAAAAAAAAAAAGCACCTGCAGCTACAAACTGGAACTGATAAAAGTCAGCCCCACATATCTTGCATTTCAAATGAATCTACAATTCTGCTGATGCATTATGAGACCGACGGCAAAAGATCAGTTCAACAGCATTTTCTGAATGTTTTTTAACACTAACTGTGATCCCATTTTTAGTCACATTTGTCTTTAGTAAATACATCTTTTGAAACAGTTTAAACAACTTTAAGTCGTATGCTGTTGCATGTGAGGTAGGGCTGAAAAGTACAAATAGTTTGACCATTGAGAAAAAAGGTATAACCAATGAAAAAAAGGCTTGAATGAAAATAATATAATGAAATCCACGTTTTACTGTACGTGATCGGGGATCGGAGCCGATCACGTGATTTTCAAAAGATCGGAATCGGGAGGTAAAAATCAGGGATCGGGATATATTTTTTTTTTTATATATAAAATATTTTTATTATTTTATCTAATGTTACAAAACAAAAATGACCATGTTCACGTCTTAAAGTCATCCTGAGGCCTTAGTTTTGGTTTAAAATTACACAACATCATGTATGTGTTGCTTCTTTTGGGCTTGTTTTCAGACCTGCTTATTTCTCTCAAATCTGGCAACAGAGTGGGCGCAGTGTCTAATAGTAGCAGTAAGCTAACGAGAGGCTACGTTCAGCTGGTGACTCGGGAGTCGGGACAGAGAAAATGTCAGGAGTTTGGAAGTATTATAAAATTGAAAGCGAAGGCAGTGTAACAGCCAGATGCAATGTTTGCAAGGCGGAGGTTCCGCGTGGTGGAAAGAACAGAGCTACGTTCAACACGACCAATCTAATACGCCACCTGAGAAACAAACACTAACAACAACACGACGAGTACACAGCGGCCACTCAGGTGACGGCACTGAAACAATCGACACTTTTAAAAGGAAAGAGAAACTGCCCCAGAACAGTGAAAAGGCCAAAAAAATAACAGCCAAGATAGCTGAATTCATCGCGTTGGATGACCAGCCGTTATCTGTTACCTTTTTTTTCTCTTAATGCATTGCATAAAGATCGGGAAAAATCGGTATCGGCAGATTGTCAAAATCGGATCAGGAGCAAAAAAAGGTGATCGGGACATCCCTAGTAACAACTACTGTACCTGTTTCCATTTCAGCAGCTAAACGCCAGTGATCATTCTGAGGCAAGTGGTACATTTCCAATCAATCCTAGTTGTTCTCATCCTCAAATTGCAATATGGAAGAACAATGAACCTGGCTAAACCAGAAACAAGCTAAGCTAACTTGAGGTATCACATTTTGCACTTCTTACTTTCAGGGATCCCCCCCTTCACAACTGCCTCTCTTACAACAGGAAATACCCCTCAGAGCAGCTTTAATATGTGTCAAGAAACAGGCAAGACCAAGACCATTGTCATGTAGAACAATACCAGTGCAAAAAGCATCTGAAAGACAGCGCACCTCAGGAAGTACTCTGCCAGATCACGTCCTGTTCGCACGAAGTGACGCAGCACGCATGGCCACAGAAGAAGAAGAGTCGGAGTATGTAGGGCGGGACAGGCCGTGAACTTGACTTCACATTTATTTGTGTAAACTCTTTTTCCAGACCATGTTTTTAGCTAGTTAATACTTCCTGGGTTGCTTTACTTGAGCGGGAGAAAAAGGGTCCCCACACAGTGTCTTGCCAACTTGTAGATCACCTGCCAGCTCGCTAAAGAACTACGAAAATATTTTGTTGGCATTATGAAAATGGATAAAAGCTGCACTTATAATATATCATGGCTCTGTCATCAACTTATTTTAGGTTGTTCATTTATTTATGTATCACAAATACAAACTGATATTTGTTGTTGCTTTTTTTGTGGCTAGCTGGCCTGCTCAGGAAAACATGCAAAAGTAGCAGAAACACAGTAAATCTGCAAATTACCAATTTTGCTTCTTGACCATTCTGAAGGTCATATTGCATCTCATTTGTGACTGAAACTAAATGCTCGGAGCTTTCTGGAACATTCGTTCACAATTGTTCATTGGGTGTTCAGTTATACAGAAATAAAACAGACATGGATAATTGATAGCCTCCAGCCAATCAGGAGTGAATATTCCTTTTATCCTAGGTATAATGCCTAAATAAACCATGAGGCAGGAAAGCCATTTACCATCTATCATGTCTCGAGAATGTCTGCGTGTGTCTGGAGCCAATACTAAAGATACATTCACATTTGTAAGCCTTTCAACTTTGTGCTACGAAACAGTTTTTCAAGACTCATTAAAATCCACTGTATCAGCCTTTTGCACCCCAACACACCAACCCCCATTTTCCCATCACCCTCCTCTGCAGAAGCCGGGCCTTATGTCCCCTCATGGCATTGTTACTAACAACATGAAGCTGTACTTTCCATGACATGATTCCTCCAGTCATCTCGCGGCTGAGGATATTGCAAAAACAATATGTGACTGTAAATATACCAAGGATGGAAAGCTGAAGGCCTGAGATAGAAAAAAGTATAGCCTATGTACAAAAAAGGAAAACAACATCATATAGCATTGTACAATTATAAAATAAATTATAAGTCCCTTTATATAAAAAGCACTCCTGTCCTGATTATGGTGATAGAAGGATCTTATTTTGAAACTATTCTTTTATAATGCATGGTAATGGTTGAAAGGCTAGAATAGTGCATTCTTGCTGATACCTCACTCACTACCTATATGCTGAGGCCCTTTGAAGCCATGGCTCTTGCGCAAAGCAATGTCAAGTCATCCCAAAACCAATGAGCACAATATGCATCCAGATGAAGGAAAATCTGGTCTGGCAAACAGATCTACACATCATACATTTTTTTTTTTTTTGTGGAGCGTGCCATATGGTAATCCGCAGACTCCAAATCCTGTACAGCGCACGGTAGCGTAAATTATAGCAGCATCAGATTATTGAATGTGTGCCATTAGGCCAGGGAAGTATCCCAGCATATTTCCACCTCGAAAAAGAGGTCACACAACGAATCTTCTACAGGAATAACACATGCAGACATTTCAATATCATTTTTAATATATGCACCTCAATGCATCGAATCAGTGGTTTATTGTAAGCGACAGAATGTGCTCAGCTCAGTGACACTGTGATAGGGCGCCTCGCTTGTAGCCGATATTCAGCCTATACGAGGCGGACATGGTGTTAGGGCTTCATGACTCCGCAATTTGACTACAGTGCTCTCTATTGCAGGACATATTTATAATTTAAAAAATAAGCGCATTACCTCCAAAGTGCGTATTTCTTGTTGTGTGAGGTCGTTGGACGCGGCGCATTTGGTCCGGAGCCCCTGTAAACTGGAGATGGAGATTTCAATCATGTTCTGGATGAGTTCGCATTGATGTAGTGCGGCCATCGCTGCGCCACCAACACCACCGCCGCCGCCGCTTCCCCTCTCCGGCTGCTCATCACTCTCCACCATCTTCCCCCCGGTAGCAGACACACTATCCATTCCTCAGCATTGGGCACGGGTGGAAGGGGGCTGGAGTCAAACTGTTAGGCGACAATAAAAACACATGCAGCAGTCCAGCCAGCGACGCAGCGACCTATTGTGGAAGTTAGCTGACAGCGAATGTCCCCTAAGCTCCAATTCAGGACAGAAAGTCAGGATGCTAATGTTTTTTTTTTTTTATGAAAACGCGGTGCTCGACGGTGACTGGTGGTGAAGCGGGCCGAAGAGCAGCAGAGCTCGGCTTGTGTTCTCGGTCCGTACAGGCTACCGACGACAGGCTACTCTCTTCCACAGACAGCTCTCTGGCAGAGGCTTTCACCGTCTGTCAGCTGTTGCGAACATCATGGGGCGCGGTGCACTTTGGGAAATGGAGTCAAGTGGGCTATACTCCACGCTACAACAACCTCTCATACAAACACGCGAATTAGAGACAGTACCTTTTTTAAAGGATATTTTACTAACATTTGTACTGGAAAATATAAGACTCCATAACAGAAAAGCACAGGTACAATTACTACGTTTAAATATGTCTGCATTGCATTAAGGTGATGAGTTCAGGGCCCATTTTGACCCACTTATCCTACTACTTGGAAACACACCAACAGATCAAGAAGAAAGAGGCTTACTTTTAATTATTTGTAGCAAACACAATATAAGGAACTGGTTTATAGATGATAATCTAATTCACTCTAAATGAATGGATCTTGAAAATGAAATATATAACATTTAAAAACATGAAGATTGGAAATTAAGGTCATATCTTTGACAAAATAAGGGAACAATGGGTGAGGTGTACAGTACAACTGATCGGATAGTTAGTTGTGACAATTAATGTATCCGTTATGTTAATCATTTCACCCCCTTTGTTTTTATTTATTTGTTATGATTTGTTGATTGTTATTTTACATATTACAGTTTTAACTGTATCTGCTTATTTGTGATATGATGGTTCTTAAATACATTTTAATGTTCTAGTTTTGTTTTGATTGCTATTTTGGGTAGAGTTAATTGCCTTGTTAAGTGTAAGTAAAGGCCCCATTTCATCAAGCTTCGGCCAACAACCTTTTGTTAGGCCTTATTTATGGATTTAGTATTCCTTAACCACTTTCATAACTGTTTGGTCAATTTTTTGTAATTGTAATATGCACCTTCCCTGCATTCAAAATTTGACATAAATAGAAGTAGAAAATATGAGTTTCAAATTACATTTATAGTAGAAAAAGTAAATGTGTTAATTCAGCAAAATTGACCATTTCAGAACAAGATATGTTATATTGTTGTATTATTACATCACATGTCACTTGTTAGACGCTTTTATCCAAAGCGACTTACATACTCAATACTGTGGACAATCCCCAAAGGAGCACTTTGGGTCTTGCCCAGGGACACAACGACATGCTGACTGCAGTGGGGTTTTGAACCTGTGACCCCCTGATTATAAATATTCCATTGCTTCTATGTTGCATCCGGTATAGGAGGTGCTTTTTTAAAAATGATTAATAAAATACATCATACAAATATATCAATATATATTAAATATATCAGTGGTAGCTTGTGAATTTCACCAAGGGATCATATTGATTGGTCTCAACCTATACTGATGCATAATAAGTCATTTGTTTGTTATATCTTGTATTATGCTGAATCTGAATCTTCAAAGTCACTAAAGCTCTACAAATAAATGGAGCTCTGAATTGTAGTGGATTTGTATGAAGTAGCTGGAAATAAAAATACCAAGCTTAAGTACACATACTCCAAAACTGTAATAAAGTAGAGTAGCCAAATATATTGTGCTACTGTCTACAATAGGCATTCGAGATGTTGTACTCGTCTCATACACTCAGGGGCGGTTCTAGGGGGGGTGGCAGGGGGGGCCAGTGCCCCCGTAACACTGACTTTGGACCCCCCTGTGGCTATTCCAATGTGTACTATAAGACAGTAAAAAAAAAAAAAACAGTTTAAAAGGGGAGTGATTAATAAAATATGCATATATAAAAAGAAAGAACGCTAACTAAACTATAGGTAACATAAGATAAGAATAAACAAGTTTAAATGATTTGTTATTGGTTGTGATCATATTCTAAAGATGTTTGGATTATTGAAAAGTATACAGCTCTCTTTCATATGAGTGCTGAGAGCTGTATCCATTAATTCATTTTGGGCTCAAAGTGCACCAGATTGATGCTTTTAACTTCAACATTTAAAAACAAATCTTCCCAGGGGTGCATGCCCCCGGACCCCCTTAGAGGATGTTAGGTCCCCCCCCAAATAAAGCAGGTTAAAATAATTAAATTGCATACACTTTATTTTAGTAAACACTGAAAACGGGTCCCACAGACCCAAACAGCACACAAAGGTTAAAGGTAAGCATATAATAATGTTAAAATGTGCTAAATATATACACTGCAAAAAACAAAAAAGACGAATAAAAGTAGCTCACGACTTGTTTTATTTTTTGAAAGTAGCTCTCATCCTAAAAAAGGTTGGAGACCCCTGCATTAGAGCGTAAAAACTGTAACTATAAGTATCTGAAATAAACATGTGTAATGAAACAAATACCAATAACTGTATTGCATTGTTTTCTTTTGCGCAGTTACTTCATACTGTCTTTTTCTTTTTCGTCCTGCATTTATTGTGCCCCCTTCAGAAAAT
>NW_011350928.1:0-3084 GCF_000735185.1 Notothenia coriiceps
ACCAACATCCCAGGCTTTTTGAGCCAAATATGCAACTGCGTGTGTTAATAATTGCACATTTTCACTGCTTATATATATGTGGGTTCGGGTCGGGTTGCGGATCTTGTCCCGGCGGGTCGGGTCGGGTTGCGGAACTAATTGGCAATATGTGCGGGTAGCGTGCCGGCTCGGTATTGCACGTCACGGGTGCGGGGCGGGAGCGGGTCTTGAAAATCAGACCCGTGCAGGACTCTGCCAGATAGAAGACACCGACGAGAAACCAAGGTGCATTATTAGCCACCCAGGCTTTAGAGAAGGCTGTCTCAGTGTTTGGACACTGAAAATAGCGGATCTTCAATACAAACAACAACACAGAGCAGTTGATGGCCCACTACACCAGTAAGTAAATATTGATTGACCCAACTGCCTATTGCAGCTTTGCTTTCATATAATACTTTTAGTCGCTACAGATATGGTACACTTTTAAAGATACCATTAAACTCTTTCAAGCAGTCAAAAACAGCTTGGCTTTTATGTTTTCTGTGTATGCAAGTTCAATGTATGCTTGGGAAAAGAAACAACTACACATGTGAGGAAATATATAAGAGGTCTATGATTCTGTCAAGCAGTCATGTACAACCTCATATTTATTTTGTACAAATAAAATAAAAATATCATGTTATAAGCGAATTTGTAACCATTGCTACATAATAGTACTATATAACATTTTATTTTTCTCCAAATATATTTATAATCTGTATACTTTATTTTCATTAGGAAGTATCGATATACAGCTTATCGACAGTTTGTACGTTGGTGCTGGGGTGTACTCGGCCCAAAAATCAGAGTCCCGCTGCCTGCATGTGCTGTAACCGAGATACGGAAGACTTACCCTGAACCGGGAGGCCGCTATCAGGGATTTCAATGGCCAAATCTGTAATTTGACATATGTCATGCAGCTGAACTGATGATGTAAATAATTTACAAAGTACGTCATTTACAATATTATATTTCCAAAGAAACATGTAAATATAACAACATTTTCCAAATCACAAATTTGTAAGATTGTATTAATTTACTGTTTGATAAATAAAAAAGGGTTCTTTTGTTAATTTTTCACTTGTAACATTTGATCTTTATTGCAGTGTACATTAGTCTATTTTGGTATATGTGCGAGTCCACAAGTAATTAAAAGTGGTAAAAATAATAAAGATATTCAGACGTAATTCATTTTTGGCCTTACTTATTTCACTTCAACTTGTATATATTTCAGTCACTAGGCAAGTTCACTGTACTCTGGTGACATTTAGCTCAAGCTGGCATGACACCTGTAGTACCTTAATTCTGACCCGAGTTTTGTGCACAATCTTCCAGCACCCATGATCAATGTTTATAGCAATCAGGAAACATTCACAGCTCAAAAGTATTTTTAAATTCTTAGGGCTTTAATTCAGCTTCTCTACTAATGATAGTAATATCTTTAATGCTAATCTGATCAAACCAAAAGAAAGTAGAACCTGGATGTTGGAACACTGTGCCTACTGGTTCAGTAGAAGTGCATTGCACGAAATGTAGGTCCCGACACCCCACCAACAAGCACAGACATAAACAGAATGTAATGTATTCATATCAGTGATATGAGTGATATGAGTGACTACACATCTACACAACTACACATCGCTTCACCATCATGAATTGTTAGATAAAAAAAGTTTAGCGAGGTCCGGTTACACATATGTTGGGCGAAAATAGCGGAAGGATACAAAACAAACAATCCAGACGAGGCTGGTGTTTGCCACGTGTGACGTCACACAGCTGGGTTAATGGCTGGCAAGCTTTTTCTACCGGAGCGGAATAACACGGGAAAGTGGCACACATTTCATGTTATTTGGGGGGTATTTATGGAAAGAATCATTGATGTTGATATGTCAAATGAAACAGTGGAAAGTGATGAAGCGATTTATTAACACAGAATAACGTTTATTTTGGACATTTCATGGACTTTAATGTTTTTGTAATGAACACCCTCACTCCCATTGCTCCCCGGGCGCTGTACAATAGCTGCCCACTGCTCCTAGTACTAGACTCCTGGTACTAGAATGGGTTAAATGCAGAGGCCACATTTCACTGTGTGTGCTGTGTGCTCTGCATGTGTGACCATTAAAAGAGGGTTTCATCCCTCCCAATTCTAATTCTATCTATTCTATAGACGTGCATATTTCATCAGTGGTTCTTCTTTTATGGTTTTATACCGTATCTTAAAAACTATTGCTTTCTGAACTTTGGTAAAGTAAGAACCTCTTATCCAGTGTCAGGCTCAGACATTTTCTTTGACCCATAGTTTTCTTTTTTTTTATTGACCCCAACACCAGCTGTGTTGCTATGCCTTATGTCAATTAATACCCAATTGCACACAATGGACGTATCGTACAGGCAAAATAAATAATCAAGGTGTAATAATTAAACAATTAAATTTACGCTTGTGAACTTGTGGAAATTAGATGGTGGTTAAGTAGTGTTGCACTCTAGCTAGAAAATGGCTCCCTTCCTTGACGCACAGACAGGGTTGTGATATTTTGAGTTAGGTTGCCTATGAAAGGATTGTATAATTGCATTCATATACACCTATCTGTTTATATATCTCTGTGAGACAACAGCCAATGTCTACCCCTACTTCTCTCCACACATTTTACTTGCATGCAACATGTTCACGCTACTCTGAATATGATTGTCCGTTAATCTCAAACTTGGTAGTTCCGCTTCGAAGACAATTGCCCAAAGGTGCTCTCATTTGGCACATCTTGCATTTTTATCTTAGAGATGGACTAAACACATCCAGCGAAGCTGCTGTAATTGATTTTTAATTTTTTTAATGGTAAAAGGGAAGACACCAGCTGAAGGCACCTAACGGCGGTGGAGTTTAGTCCGACGGTGGAGGCACCGTTGTGTTTGGAGGTGGATGTTGAACTCCCTGAGCAGGGAAGACCCACAGCCTTAATCATCTCATTTATATACCAAGGAGCATTCCACACACCAGTAAACATTAAACTGATCATATAAACAAGCGAGTAAATAAATCGAATTTGCAGAACAGCCGTTCACAAA
>NW_011350929.1:0-3736 GCF_000735185.1 Notothenia coriiceps
ATGCTACAAACAGTTGCAGGAAGACATCATATACCTGGAACAAAATATAAAACATTCAAAGCATTTTGCATTTTCACTGTTGCATCTAAAAATACCAGGTTACTATTGTATGTGTTTTGAACATCAATGTGAAAAAACAAAACAACATGAAAAAAACCTTTGGACAGTTACAGTCACAGTCACAGTTACAGTTACAGTTATAGTTACAGTTACAGTTACAGTTACAGTTACAGTCACAGTCACAGTTATAGTCACAGTCACAGTTACAGTTATAGTTACAGTCACAGTCACAGTTATAGTTACAGTCACAGTCACAGTTACAGTCACAGTCACAGTTACAGTTATAGTTACAGTCACAGTTACAGTTATAGTCACAGTCACAGTCACAGTCACAGTTATAGTCACAGTCACAGTTATAGTCACAGTCACAGTCACAGTTACAGTTATAGTTACAGTCACAGTCACAGTTATAGTCACAGTCACAGTTACAGTTATAGTTACAGTCACAGTTACAGTCACAGTCACAGTCACAGTCACAGTTACAGTCACAGTCACAGTTACAGTTATAGTTACAGTCACAGTCACAGTTATAGTCACAGTCACAGTCACAGTTACAGTTACAGTCACAGTTACAGTTAAGTCACAGTTATAGTCACAGTCACAGTCACAGTCACAGCACAGTAGTCACAGTTAAGTCACAGTCACAGTTAAGTCACAGTTACAGTTAAGTCACAGTTAAGTACAGTCACAGTACAGTAAGTACAGTCACAGTACAGTTACAGTTACAGTCACAGTTACAGTTATAGTCACAGTCACAGTCACAGTTACAGTCACAGTCACAGTCACAGTCACAGTTACAGTTACAGTCACAGTCACAGTTACAGTCACAGTCACAGTCACAGTTACAGTTATAGTCACAGTCACAGTCACAGTTACAGTCACAGTCACAGTACAGTTATAGTCACAGTTATAGTCACAGTCACAGTTATAGTCATACAGTCACAGTTATAGTCACAGTCACAGTTATAGTCACAGTCACAGTCACAGTCACAGTCACAGTCACAGTCACAGTCACAGTTATAGTCACAGTTACAGTTATAGTCACAGTCACAGTTACAGTTATAGTCACAGTTACAGTTATAGTCACAGTTATAGTCACAGTTACAGTCACAGTCCCAGTCACAGTCACAGTCACAGTCACAGTGTGGCTTATGTGAAATGTTGAATTGGTCATGTAAAAAAATAAATAGGAATGCCCTTTTCTTTAGGAACATTTACACAATCTCTATCTCTATACTGTTCAAAGTAGTTTAGTGGGGTCCAGCCATTTCTGTCAAGCTCAGTTTCGTCCTCATGCTCAAACTGGGCAAGGTCTGGCGTCAATGGAGTAGCCCTCCAGCGCAACCCACGTCCTGCACAACCAGAATCAGAATAAAAATAGTACTTATTACAAAGTAAGTTACATATTTGTACCCATGCAAGCAATTCACTGAGGTGTATTGGTGCATAACGTAGTTGAATCTGAGTGGACATTTATATGAAATTTGAAGATTCACCCACAAGGCATGCTAAAATAATAACAATTACCTTTATTGTGCTGCCCTGAGTGCTTGGTCCTGGTGTTGGCTCTTCCGAGTCATCATCTGAGCGATCAGCCTCGATCTGTTGAGTTTGACGGTGCCGTCTGGGAGTGCGGGATGAACCTGTATCTGTCCCTGTCCCTGAACCTGTCAACAAGTGTTGTAAATAAGCATTTTGCTTCCTATCCTTCACCTAGCCCTGAGGCCCTGCCTAAAACAAGTCTTGGCTGGGTCTTGGCTAACCATTATTTGCACCACGGAGACGTTTACGTCCTCTGCTGTGCTCAGTGGGCTGAGGAATGGGGTCCTCATCCTCACTGCTGCTTTGCTCCTGTGGTGGGGGTTGATCATTGGCATCCAGGATGGGATCATTGTTGTCAGACAAGACTTCCAAATCTGAGTTGTCTCCATCACTTAACCCAAGTAGCTCCAATGCTCTTTGCACAGAAAAACGCTCTGGAAATAAAAACATGAAAAAATCAAATACAAACCAATGTCATTTATATATGTATGTATTATGTATTTCTTTGTTATTTATTTCACTGGGACAATGTACAGCTTTTCAACTGCACTAGAGTTAGCTATAAACAACTCTAGCTATTATCTATAGCAAGGCACATTTATACTAGCATATTAAAATGTTCAACCCAACTAATTTATGTATGTATGTATTTATGTAAGTATGTATGTATTTAGCTATTTAATTGTTATTTATTTAATTGGGACAATGTACAGCTTTTTAGCTGCACCAGAGTTAGCTATAAGCTATTTTACTTGAGCACATTTTTACTAACATATTAGCATTTTCGACCAACCTAAGTCCCTATGTACACTACGTGTACATCATGTTTAGCGGCATACCAAATTGTTATTTTTACACATTTTTTGTCAAATTTGCATGTCATAACAAACGTACGATGCTTTGATAAATATGTAAATCAGAAAAAGCCTTGAAATATGATAGGACTTCTTATCTTGTCGAGGTTTGTATTTGGAGCTGCCACTTGAATTATCCCTTGTGTTTGCCGCCATTTTGAATTTTTATCGTAGTGTGTTGTACTCTTCTGACACCACCAGATGGCAGTGTAAGTGCCCACATACGTGGCCATGAGGCCCCAGCTCAGCAGAATTAACGACTGTGGTCATATGACCAAAAATGTGATGTCCACGCATGTGTACGCCAGGCCCTAGGAGGTTAAGCAAAAATGTGCAATAAAAGTAAAACTAATGAATAGATAAATAGAAGAAGTTAAAGTGAAAATGTTAAAAGATAAGAAAGAATGGACTTCTGGGTAACTCTAATATCTGAATCTGTCTGATTCTCCTGCAGACGTTTGTGGAAGGCCAGCGGTTCTTCGATCAGTACGAGATGATCTACTCGGACCTGAAACGATCTGCGGAGGTCTACATCAAGTCTGACAGCGCAGGTGAGTCCTCCACCTGTCTGTAGGACCAATGACTATGGAAGCCCAGGAGGGACTTTTTAAACTTGCAAATGTAAATCCACAATAGCATCATGATTTTACAAACATGTTTTTTATGTTTTTGGTAAAAGATGTGCAATTTGCATTTCCACATACTTACATACAGCTTTAGAAAATGTTGAAATATTCTATATTGACTAAAATATAGTTTACATAAATGAGAAGTGTTGTTAGTAATATATTTAACATTTGAATATTGTGACACTGTGAAAATATACTTTTTTCAATTGTATTTATTTTGTCATATTCTTTTTTTTGTATCATTTATAATTATTTTCTTATTATTTGTATTACTTTTATAATTATTAAAGATTTGATTGAATCTTCTCTCAGATAACACGTTAATTAATTAATGACGCTTTTGTGGAAATGTAATTAAACATTATAAAGGTCCCCTGTGTGCTTCCATAATATTTAATATGTGTATATTAATGTTTATCTTGGGCAGAGTGTAAACAGTGTTATTGATTTCCTGATGCAGGGTCTCAGACCTGTAACAGAGGTGAGTCTGACCCCTGACCTCTGACCCCTGCCTGTCTCTGACTCCTCCCCTTTAACAATCTTTAATCAACTCGCCTGAACCAATCACTGCACTCTGCATGAAGACTAATGAGAATGATATTACAGTTATAGTCACAGTCACAGTCACAGTCACAGTCACAGTCACAGTCA